>NC_138291.1:167315000-167340000 GCF_965601325.2 Salmo salar | reverse complement strand
ATATCTAACCAACTTAGGTCACCAAGTAACATTGAGCAAAGTTAAAGTCATTTAGCCCTGTCAGTCACAGTGAGTGCTACAGAAAAGGTTTTGCAACATGTGGAAGTGTTGCTGAACAGTAGTGTTTAGGGGTTGGTTCTTAGCTCAGTAATCTATGTTAAGCGTTGGTTGACCAGAGCTAGAAAAAACTGTTAGAACAGCTGTGATATGCACAACCATGCACACACACACACAAAAACACACACACAAAAACACACACACAAAAACACACACACAAAAACACACACATGCATGCAGGTAAAAACCATGCATGCATATGTGTGCACAACCACCGGCCTTCTTTGCTCGCTTTGAGGACAATACAGTGCCTCTGACACGGCCCGCTACCAAAACCTGCGGGCTCTCCTTCACTGCAGCCAATGTGAGTAAAACATTTAAACGTGTTAACCCTCGCAAGGCTGCCGGCCCAGACGGCATCCCCAGCCGCGTCCTCAGAGCATGCGCAGACCAGCTGGCTGGTGTGTTTACAGACATATTCAATCAATCCTTATCCTAGTCTGCTGTTCCCACATGCTTCAAGAGGGCCACCATTGTTCCTGTTCCCAAGAAAGCGAAGGTAACTGAGCTAAATGACTATCGCCCCGTAGCACTCACTTCCGTCATCATGAAGTGCTTTGAGAGACTAGTCATGGATCATATCACCTCCACCCTACCCGACACCCTAGACCCACTCCAATTTGCTTACTGCCCCAATAGGTCCACAGACGACGCAATCGCAATCACACTGCACACTGCCCTAACCCATCTGGACAAGAAGAATACCTATGTAAGAATGCTGTTCATTCACTACAGCTCAGCATTTAACACCATAGTACCCTCCAAACTCTTCATTAAGCTCGAGACCCTGGGTCTCGACCCCACCCTGTGCAACTGGGTCCTGGACTTCCTGATGGGCCGCCCCCAGGTGGTGAGGGTAGATAACAACATCTCCAGCCCGCTGATCCTCAACACTGGGGCCCCACAAGGGTGCGTTCTCAGCCCTCTCCTGTACTCCCTGTTCACCCATGACTGCGTGGCCATTTTCAACCTGTCCCTGATCGGGTTTATAATACTTACATGTTTCAAGCAGACCACCATACTCCCTGTGCCCAAGAATGCCAAGGTAACCTGCCTAAATGACCACTGACCCATAGCACTCAAATCTGTAGCCATGAAGTGCTTTGAAAGTCTGGTCATGGCTGACATCAACAGTATCATCCCAGAAACCCTAGACCCACTCCAATTCGCATACCGCCCCAACAGATCCACAGAAGACGCAATCTCTATTGCACTCCATACTGCTCTTTCCCACCTGGACAAGAGGAACACCTACATGAGAATGCTGTTCATTGACTACAGCTCACGTTCAGCACCATAGTGCCCTCAAAGCTCATCACTAAGCTAAAGACCCTGTGACTAAATACCTCCCACTGCAACTGGATCCTGGACTTCCTGGCGGGCCACCCCCAGGTGGTGAGGGTAGGCAACAACACATCTGACACACTGATCTTCAACACGGGGGTCCCTCAGGGGTGTGTGCTTAGTCCCCTGATGTACTCCCTGTTCACCCACAACTGCATGGCCAAGCACGACTCCAACACCATCATTAAGTTTGCCGACGACACAATGGTGGTAGGAGGTCTCCTCCCTGTAGGCTGTCTCGTTGGTCACCAACAAGCTAGCATGGTCCAAACACACCAAGACAGTCTTGAAGAGGGCACAACAATGTCTATTCCCACTCAGGAGACTGAAAAGATTTGTTATGGGTCCACAGATTCTCAAAAAGTTCCACAGTTGCACAATCGAGAGCATCCTGACTGATTGCATCATCGCCTGTTATGGGAACTGCTCGGCCTCCGACCGCAAGGTGCTACAGAGGGTAGTGTGTACGGTCCAGTACATCACTGGGGCAAAGCTTCCTGCCATCCAGGATCTCTATACCAGGCAGTTTCAGAGGAAGGCCCTAAAAATTGGCAAAGACTCCAGCCACCTAGTCATAGACTGTTCTCTCTGCTACTGCACGGGAAGCGGTACCAGAGAGAACAGTCTAGGTCCAAAAGGCTCCTTAAACCTCTTAGTGCGGAGATGCCGCTAGCAGGATCAAATTCGACAACATCCGGTGAAATCGGAGCGCGCCAAATTCAAAATACTAAATCGTAATAGTAAACATTCATGGAAAAGTGTCATACATGATTCTTTAGCTTAGAATCGTGGTAATCAAACTGCGTTGTCAGATTTCAAAAAGGCTTTACGGTGAAAGCCTAGCATTCGATTGTCTGAGGACAGCGCCTCACATTAGCATATTTTCCAAACCAGCACAGGCGTCACCAAATAACAAACAGCGATAAAATAAATCACTTACTTTTGAAGATCTTCCTCTGTTTGCAATCCCAATGGTCCCGGCTACACAATGAATGGTCGTTTTGTTCGATATTGTCCTTCTTTATATCCCAAAAATGCTGTTTAGTTGGCGCCACTGAATTCAAAAATCCAGTCCTTCAACATGCATACAAAGCATTCCAAAAAGTTACCAGCAAAGTTCCTCCAAACGAGTCAAACTATGTTTTTTATTAATCCTCAGGTTGTCTGTCTAAATAAACGATAATATTTCAGACGGAGATTACTATGTTCAATAGCAAAGGAAAAGAACGAAGAGTGCGCACAATTTCACGCGCGCAAAAAGACAACTTTTGCACTGGCGCTCAACTTGGAAAGACTACAAATACTTCTCATTTTTCAAAAAAACAAGCCTAAAACCTTGTATAAAGACTGTTGACATCTACTGGAAGCCATAGGAACTGCAATCTGGGAGGCAGAAATTAGATCTTTCAATAGCATTGCATTGGAAGTCATTCGGAGCTTGCAAAAACAAATTCCCGGATTGATTTTCCTCGGGTTTTCGCCTGCTATATCAGTTCTGTTATACTCACAGACATTATTTTAACAGTTTTAGAAAGTGTGTTTTCTATCCAATTATATGCATATCCTAGCTTCTGGGCCTGAGTATCAGGCAGTTTACTTTGGGCACATCAGACAGGCGGAAATTCAGGAAACAAGCCTTAATCGCAGAGAGGTTAACAGCTTCTACCCCCAAGCAATAAGACTGCTGGACTCTTAATAAAATGGCTACCCGGCCTACTTGCATTGATCCCCCGTTTTTTTACACTACTGCTACTCGCTGTTTATTATCTTGCATTAGTCACTTTACCCCTACCTACATGTACATATTACCTCAATTACCTCAACTAACCTGTACTCCCGCATATTGACTCGGTACCAGTACCCCCTGTTTATGGCCTTGTTATTGTTATTTTATTGTGTTATTCTTTTTACTTTAGTTTATTTAGTAAATATTTTCTTAACTCTTGTGTACTCTTAACATTATGTATACTCCCCTTGTCCTAAGGGTAAAAAATGACCCGCCTTCACTAAACCCCTAAAATACAGCAGCTTAATTGAATTTTAAACCCAAAATCTATTTTGCATGAAAAAACAACCTGTCATTCATCACAAACTTTGTGAATATCTGGATTTTCCCTCTTCACAATGCAGAAAGACTGCATTTAATCAGTGGACACCACTCACTTTTATTACGACACACCTGTCATAATTGTTTTATTTTACTAAAGTAGAGGTTTATTATTATGATTATTATTATTGCTAAAGGTACTGCATAGGTGTAAAAATATTTTTTTAGCAAGAGATTACTTGTAAAGCCAAGAAAGTGGCAGAAATGTGCAGAAAGCAGTTTTGAAGACATTTTATTGAAGGGAAACAATAGTCTTGAACTTTTTTGGCAACATAGTGATATTTTTATTTATTTATTTATTTAACCAGGTAGGATAGATCAGGACAAGATTCAGCCCCCTGAACAGCTTTCACAAGCGCTGCAGTGGCTGCTTTGCGGTGGAGGCGGTCCCTTCTTTGAAAGTGCCTTTCCCAGCTGCTTCAGGAACACCCTCCTCTTGTTCCGGCATCCAGGTAGGGTTGATATTGTTCCATATCACGAAGGCATTGTATGAGGACACATCAATTATGTTATGGAAGATAACCAGGGGCCAGCGGGCAGTCATCCTCCTGCAGCTGTAAGTTCCAATCACCTTGTCCAGGTTGTCCACGCCTCCTTTGTTGTGGTTGTAGTCGAGGATGATGGCTGGCTTCCTGTCCTCACGATCACTAATCTCAGCCGTTTTGTGCAGTGTGCTCAGGAGGACCACATTCTTGTTCCTCGTTGGAAGGTAAGAAACTAGAGTGGTGGTGGTGGGGAAGGCAAACTTTGATGGGAAGGCCTCTCTCCCCCTTGTTGCGAGGAGTGCAGGGGGAGCTCAAGCTTGTTCTTTCTGTGCCAACCATAGTGATCTTCCTCTTAAGGAGCTGCTGGCTGAGTTCATAAGAGGTGAAGAAATTGTCACGTGATATTGTGCCCCCTCAGTCCATCTGTCACATCAAGCACAACCCGCATCCCCTGGTTCTTCTCTGGGCCTCCATCGGTAGGCTTCCCTGTGTAGACTTGCATCTTCCAAGCATAGCTGGATTGTGTGTCACAGGCAACCCATATCCTGATGCCATACTTTGCTTGCTTGCAGGGCATATGCTGCCGGAAAGGACAGCGACCTTTTGACAAAAGAGATCGCTATCAGTAATTAGTATCAGTGTCACAGAAAACAATCACATAAATCAGTGATATTACAGCAATACATAATAAAATGAACAGTGACAATCACTTACATTACAGATATGAAAATAAAATGTACCTCTGAATGGAACCAGTTGCTCATCCACTGTTACTTCAGGCCCAAGGTTGTAGAGGTATGGCAGACGCTCCCCCTTCTTCTCCCAGACCTCTCTTATGGTCGGCAGTTTCTCTCTCACACATCTTGCAGGTCTTGACTCACGGTTATCAAACCGTAGCATTCTTGAGAAAGTGTGAAAGACTTTTCAGTGGCATTGTGGCACGGAAAATCGCCCTTTCACTCTCTGCATCCCAGAGACTACATGTAGCCTCGTCTCCGGACCTATACACACCCGCTAAGATTAGCAGCACTATGTAGGCACGCAGGTCAATCTCATCCATCCTTTTACAGTTGTCTCCATATTTACAGAAACCCTCCAAATTTGTCATCTCCAGGATGATTTTTCGATGGCTGGTGTGATGAACATGTAGAATGAGGCGATGTCCTGGGCATGGGCAACTGTATGTCTTGTGGGCCCTGGGGTCATCCTTATGACATTTTGTGCTGCCATCCTGCCCTGTTTCTCATATGGTGACAAGGACCATGTTATTTTGCTGTTCTTTGACAAAAATGTCTCTTTCAGTTTGGGGGATTTCTTCTTCATCTGAAGATGATGCATCGTGCTCTGGGTTGTATTCTTCCCCATCTTCTTCTTCAGATACCTCCTCCTCTTCTAAATCATTGTTCTCTTGTTCCTCCTGGGCATCTGAAAAAGTCAGATCTACGACCTGTTGGGCACTGAAACGTGCACTCATGGTTTCACAAAGAGAGAACTCTGACTGCATTCCTCATTAGTAAACAATTCTTTCAAGAAATGTTTATTTTGTCTGAAATGTTGTTTATTATGTCTGTGAACTTGAGTCATGTGAGGTCGTGGAGGGGAGATTCTGCACATGCACAAGAACGTTTTTTAGTTTTGTCTGAGTCCAATCAGTAGCACACAATCTCAATTTCTCTCTCTGTGTGTATGTGTATGTGTGTGTGTCTTTATGGTTTTTGTGGTGTGTAAATGATTTAATAACTGCCGGGTCAAAAATGACCCTAAGAAAATCTTTGTACCCTGGTGGTGTACAGCTTTCATGGAAATATGAACAAAGGCGATGTTTCACTTTTTCTAATGTTGGGGTCACTAGGAAAAGTAATAAAATATTAAGTTGAAAAAATATCATTTAGGGGTTTTTCTCTGTTAAACATAGTGGCGGGTCATTTTTTACCCTTAAGACAATACTAGGGTTAACTCTTATTTTTCTTGAAACTGTAATGTTGGTTAAGGGCTTGTAAGTAAGCATTTCACAGTAAGGTCTACTACACCCTTTTCAGCATGTGTCAAATAAAATGTAATTAGATTTTAGACACCACAATGACTCCAATACTGTACCTCACTTTCAATGTGTGTGTGTGTGTGTGTGTGTGTGTGTGTGTGAACCAATATTGCAACTCTCAACACACACTCACTATCTCTCTCTTACACACACACACACACACACAACAATGCCCTTTAACCAACAGACAATGGCTGGAGGGGAGGACTGGACATTCCAGATGAACGAGAAAGCGAGAAAAAGAATGAGGGAGAGAATGAGAGAGAAAATGAGAGTAAGCGTGATGGAGAGAGACATTGCTTAGAGGCAATGTTCCCTATAAACTGCGTGCGTGCGGGACTGCCGCACAGAAGAAATAACAGCCCACAGAGAGAAGCACGGGATTGAACTTCACTCAACTTTCTAGAGCAGTGGTCACCAACCGGTCGATCGCAATGTACTGGTCCATCTCCAAAGCATTCCTAGTCGATCGCCAAACATTTCTGTAAAAAACTCAACTATAAAGCCTTTTTATTTGTCTCCTGCTGTTGGCGGTAGGTGTACCCGATTCAACTGCCCTGCGCACCATTTTGAACCATTTCATGTGTTTGAAGGTACAAACTCTGCTTTCCCTGCGGGCCCTGAGAGCAAATCAAGTGCACTATAAGTTTACCGCTGGCCAATCGTATGGCTCATATTTCCGTGTCTGCAGTAACGTAGCAGGTATAAAAGAAAGCTAAGGCAAAGTTCATACTGTGACATTTCAAAACATTTAAAACAACAACTAGAGAGAGACTGTCAACGAGTACAACAAAGAGCTGATGTTTTTATGACTGAGTTCATGTTTAAGTTCTTACTCAGCACTGTCAACGCTTTGTATTCAACACTTTTATAAACTATAAAATGCGCGTTCTTCCTATTTCCACTCAACAACAACAAGCACTGCAGCAGTTATGAATGAGTAGGAAAGTGTATCTATTGGCTTGCATTGTTGTTATTATTATTATTAGCGACTTGGGTCATTTTTAATATCAAAGAATATTTCACTTTCTCTGTAACAACATGAATTTGTGCACGAGGCAGAAATAACGCGCTGCGACTCGAGTTTCGCCATCAGCTGGAAGACAGTGTCCCTTTTTGTTCAGTGTCAGTGGAGGAAAGGAGAGCTGATGTTGATTGGCAGACCCTCAATCCGCTGCTCTTGCCCTCTACCGAGACTGACCATCAGATGCAGGCACCATCAGCCCAGTAAAAAAAAAAAGCTAATGATTTAAATGTATGTTCACTCACCTGTGCCTCACAAGTAATACAACAATGGATCTACTACCGGTGTGATCATATAGCCTACCTTAAAGTTTGAAATAACGTTTTACGAAAATTTCCCCAAAAACTGTGTATTGGCAGGGCAATTCAAGCAAAGCTAATATGCAGTGATAAAGTATTGGGCCTATAGCTTACTGCACAAACCTCGATGCTACAGTACTGTTTTTAATTGGTTAATGTTGCATAGGCTTACGTTTTTTAAGTCATGTTAAAAAACGTAAGCCTATGCAACATTAATCTGAGTGGTAGATATCAGCTTGCATTTTGACTCAGAAAGTGATCTTGACTCAGAAAAGGTTGGTGACCACTGTTCTAGAGTTTTCCCTGTTAACACTATCAATGTTTCCCTTTACTGTGGAAATTGTTATCAAATCAACGCAATATTAGCCACTTTCAATGCAACATACCGAAACAAAACTAACTATGCAAGAGATGTTGTTGTATTCAGAACGCATCAGAGTAGGATTCTATTGCATTGACACGCACGCACGACTCAGCCCGCACTCTACACAGACTGGTGCGGCATAAACAATCAGAGCTGCAGTAGGCCTATATGCAAGTAGACTATTGCCATAATATGGATCTGTGCCATTTACTTTGAGCTGGACTGTGTTAACAGCATGAGCGGTCATGAGTAGATGCACTTGTTTTGAGATCAAAGCAAGAGCTACATGTGCACATTTTGTTCATATCCTTTGCTAGTTAGTGAGCTATTAGCCCAGTTACATTTCTAGACATCTTTGAAAAGTGAGTCAGGTAAAGAACATATTTGTCTTAAAGGGGCAGTGTTGTATTTTGAGACAGGCTTGAATAAGCTAAGTAGCCAATAGGCAGAGGGTAGCATAATTTGTCTGATTCTCTGTTGGTATGGGCATAATAATGCATTTTATTTTGTAAAGTATTTTCTTGCATCAAACAACACAACAACATTTTCAGTAACCTCCTTGTCTGAAGGATAAGCAGGTTAATGTGGATGAACAGGTTAATGTCAAGCCCTGCATGTTTTTTTCAAAGGTTTTATGGAATGTAGGCCTACATTGAACACCACACACTGTAGGCTGAATGATAGAACAGCTATTTCCATGTTAAAATGTATAGAGATGAATATTCTCCAATGTGTTCGATGGTATGTCACTCTGGTAGGCCTACATCATGATCAAATAGCCACAGTAGCCTACTTGGCCACTGTTAAAACTGTAACAAAGTGGGTACAGCCTCAGTGTTCACAGTAAACGCGCGGTGGAAATTGCACAGAATTTGTGAGCCCCAGCTGTTAATCTAAATATATATATATATATATACATTTTTTACATTTTAGTCATTTAGCAGACGCTCTTATCCAGAGCGACTTACAGTAGTGAATGCATCCATTTCAAACTTTTTTCCCCCCCGTACTGGTCCCCCGTGGGAATCGAACCCACAACCCTGGCGTTGCAAACACCATGCTCTACCAACTGAGCCACACGGGACCATATATATATATATATATACAGTACCAGTCAAAAGTTTGGACACACCTACTCATTCAAGGGTTTTTCTTTAGTTTTACCATTTTCTATATTGTAGAATAATAGTGATGACATCAAAACTTTAACACATATGGAATCATGTAGTAACCAAAAAAGTGTTAAACAAATCAAAATATATTTTATATTTGAGATTATTAAAAGTAGCCACCCTTTGCCTTGATGACAGCTTTGCACACTCTTGTTATTCTCTCAACCGGCTTCACCTGGAATTAAATATTGGAAAGTGAGAAAAGTGTACAAATATGACAACTTTCAGGATGAATCAAACCACTATGGTTTTGATTCACCAATTTATTTAGTGCAGAAATACTTTCCTAACCCTAAATAATATACAGAGTATTTTTAAACTGGTACTGAAAGGAGACGAATGTGTGTTTATTTACATGGCTATCTTTCATTGGTCCCTAATATTCTGAGGGTGTCTGTCGAGTCTGTCAAGAAAAGTATCATTAATGGTACACAGTGGCGACCAGTCATTCAGGGCCAGTCATTCATTTTCTTTCTTGAGTAAGGCAGCTCCGAAATGCATGTGTTTTAGCCTAGCTCAGTGCTTTCTGTGGTAGTTGAAGATATCCCTCTAGTGGTGTGGGGGTTGCGATTTGGCCAAGTGGGTGGGTTTGTGTGTCGGGGAGCTAGGGTCAGTCTGTTATATCTGGAGTATTTCTCCTGTCTTATCCAGTGTCCTGTGTGAATTTAAGTATGCTCTCTCTCGCTCAGAGGACCTGAGCCCTAGGACCATGCCTCAGGACTACCTGGCCTGATGACTCCTTGCTGTCCCCAGTCCACCTGGTCGTGCTGCTGCTCCAGTTTCAACTGTTTTGCCTGCGGCTATGGAACCCTGACCTGTTCACCGGACATGCTACCTTGTCCTAGACCTATTGTTTTCAACTCTCTAAAGATAGCAGGAGTGGTAGAGATACTCTGAATGATCGGCTATGAAAAGCCAACTGACATTTACTCCTGAGGTGCTGACCTGTTGCACCCTAAACAACCACTGTGAATATTATTATTTGACCCTGCTGGTCATCTACGAACATTTGAACATCTTGGCCATGGTCTGTTATAATCTCCACCCGGCACAGCCAGAAGAGGACTGGCCATCCCTCATAGCCTGGTTCCTCTCTAGGTTGGGGTTCTGTACAGCACTTTGTGACATCAGCTGATGTAAGAAGAGCTTTATAAATACATTTGATTGATTGATTGATTGATTGATTGATTGATTGATTGATTGAATGAATGATTGATTGATTTATTTATTGATTAGTGGAGCAGCCAGCGGAAAATACGGAGCGAAGATGTTGGTAATGTTCTCTAGTTGCAATGTGATTGGCTCAGTGTTCTGTCACTCATGGGGATACTACGTCCTCGCAAAATCTACGGGGAGAACTTGAAAATTCAAGCCCCTTGGGTGCTGCCATAGAGTTACATTAGAAGTGCCCATCCAAAAAGGCTCAAGGTCATTGGCCATAGATAAAATTATGTCAAGCCATGTTATATCTACAGTAGCTTTGACTGGACTTGGAATCTTAGCTAAGAAGCTAGCAGTCATTGTCATGAATCAAGTCGACAATCTACTGGAAAATACTTTTCAATCCTTGTCATATGAAGAGAAATTATGAAGAGAAATTATAGATAAAACATATAGGTGCTCATCGGCCATTGGACATAAACATTACACAACTAGTTGGAAATCGCAAATTTAACAATGAGTGGTTTGGAAGGAATCAGTGGCTAACTGCAAGCATTGCAAAGCAATCACTAGCCTGCTATTCCGTATAGTGCCTACTGTTCTGACTTTGTGGTGCACATACAGCCTATAGCCTGTTTTAGAGAAATGTCATCATCGAATATTGTAAGAGTATTCATTGTCTGATTTATGCACCCTTTATTTATCCTACGGTTCTGACTTGGTGTACAGAATACTGTAAGAACGTCCCATGTTCTGAATTCTGTTGTTGTACATTTCAAAAGTGCTGAGTAAATAGTTACATTGAGTACGTCCTAGCTCGCTCATTAATATCTTAATTGAATTTACGGATTGCTTCTCATCTGCTTGTCATCCCCTTATGCCATAGTTTGTACATCTCAATTGTCAGTAGAAACCACACACAACCTTTCACATGACCTTGGTAGCATCTCTAGCTTCCTGTATTACCCAAGAATCTGATGGGAGAGGGGGAGCAGTATGTATGTATGTTTGATGTGTGTGTGTGTATGCGCTCACATTTTTTCCCTGACCAGAGGTCGTGCAGGTGTATGCGTAACTCTTGTCCCACTGCATTTTGAACATAAACAGGCCATAGTCACCTGCCTGCCCCACACACTCTCTCTCCTACCTTGTGTACACTCCTAGGGTTCTCCAGCCATGCATAGTACATCTCTTCTACATAATTAGAACTGGTCCCATTCAGAAAAGGCTCGGCCGACACCGACGCAGTGTAACTCCTCATTGGCTCAAACGTCCTCAAAGCCCCTCCCACTGCCGTCGGCCTGGCTTGTGATTGGCTCTTGGCTGTCTGGGTGGCCGTGATAGGCCTTAGCCTAGCAACTGTAGTCCTTAAGCGCTGCATGGTAGCCTATTAGTTGTGGCTCCTACCCCTCTCTCTAAATGAGGAAGTAGATCAATAACAATTCCCGTCGTCAGGAAACACCAGGATTAGGAGGAAGTTATCCTCTAGATGCTGATCTTAGGTCAGTTGTGTGTTTCCCTCCTAATGGCTAAGGTAAGGATTGGTTTAGGAACAGCTGATCCTGGTTCTTTGGCCTACAGGCAACTTCTTCCAGGAGCATGGGCCATACAGAGCACAGTGTCCTCTCTCCTCCTATGCTTCTTCTTCCTCTCGTTTACTCTCGCTCGTTGTATCAGGGGGTTTCAGGTCTAATCCTGTAAATCGTTGTTTTCTCAGGCTGTGTAGAGAGAGATTACATAATTAAACAGAGGGTCAAGTCAAACTTCCCAGCTCCCACTGACCCCGCCTGTGCTGTGTGAACATATAACATATTTATGACATGGGCTGGATCATATATCATTATTTATGCATTTAGACCTGGCTGCCTACAGTAAATGGCAAAAATCTCAAAATATTTTAGTCATACTCGCAGACACACACTCCTACACATGTACATACATACACACACACACACACTCACTGCAGTGACTTGAAACAAGTTCTGTCAGTCAACTATTCACACAGAGAAGAAGTTATATAAATACCCCACATACAGTACTTCCAGGGGTGGAAAAAATACCCATGTCATACTTGAGTAAAAGTAAAGATACCTTAAAAGAAAATGACTGAATTAAAAGTTAAAGTCACCCAGTAAAATACTACTTGAGTAAAAGTATGTTTTTAAATATACTTAAGTATCAAAATTAAAAGTATAAATTATTTCAAATTCCTTATATTAAGCAACTAATATAACTTTTTTATATACAGATAGCCAGGGGCACACTTCAACAGTCAGACATAATTTACAAACAATGCATTTGTGTTTAGTGAGTCTGCCAGATAAGAGGTAGTAGAGATGACCAGGGACGTTCTCTTGATAAGTGCGTGAATTAAGACAATTTTCCTGTCCTGCTAAGCATTCAAAATGTAACAGTGCTTTGGATGTCAGAGAAAATGTGAGGAGTAAAAAGTACATTATTTCCTTCTGGAATGTAGTCGAGTAAAAGTTGTCAAAAATATATATAATAATGCAACAAAGTACACACAACCCAAAAAATGACTTAAGTAGTACTTTAAAGTATTTTTATATAGGTACTTTACACCACTGATTCAGCCCCGTACTATTCTGTATTCTTCTGTAACTATCAATGAAGTAAGCATTAATAAGCCACGTACTGCAACTCATAACCTAGACTAAGCCCATATATTATGTGCTAAACTGTGTAGAGCCAGCTGGTAGATATATCTACAGTCCAAACGCATTGCGCTCCTTGCGAGCGTTATCTGTGCGTGGCAGGTACTGATAGCATTTGGTTGGACAAATATAACTAATGCTTTTAGATTTGTATAATACAAAAAAGTACCCGGTATATTCATATATTTAAAACTAAGAAAACGACAAAACCCAATAGTTCGACAACATATAGTTATGGACTAAACGCTCAATCTTATGGCTGGCGCGTTTTATGCAAATAATGGAACAATCATTTTTTGGTAGCTATTAAAAATAGGCGTCTGTACTTACTTTCCGCGACTTGGAACACTTCGGGGCTTTTAGTACTAACTTCACTTGCTTGCTCGTGGCTTTCCGAGACTCTCGGTATGTCTCCTCTTTCAGCTGGCAGGCAGGTTTTCCGATTGCACTGTCCGATGTGCTGATACGCGTCACGCTGCCGTTGCGTCACGCTGCCGTTGCGTCAGCCTGAGGAGAGGAGCGCCGTGCACACATGTTCTGCTTTCTGTATGTACGAGATGAGCTGTGTGCTCTATTCTGCCCTACCAAGCAAAATAGCAGTAACTGCTCATAGGGTGAAACTGAGAAATTCCTTCAACGTTTAATTGTCAAACCAAATGAATTGTAGGCAGATCATTTGAGATGTAGTTGTCTGTTGTCTTGCTATTAGGTCATTTTTTATTCATGTTGACCCTGACCCTTGACATAATTTACTGCCTTCTTGCTTGGTACCCACTGAAATGTTTTCATGACAATTCATTGTTTTACACAAACTTGATTTGTATGTGTCATACAGTTGATAATTGTATCAGCAAAGAACAATCCATAATACCAAGGTAAACAACTGCAAACATGACCCACCATTTTCTCCAAAACAACACAGTGGAGGCAGGATATTTGTCCACACGATAAAGCATAAAAAAATTCTAAAATACATTATAATGAATTAGTCAAAAATAACTTTTTAAATACATGATTTTGAAGCTTCAAATGCTTTCTTTGCAAATTCTCAAATCATTAACAGGTATTTACCATTTTTATATTGACAAAGAAGGCATATTGCATAAAAAAAAAAATAATAATAATTTTAAAAAACAGGCAATGACCAAGGTCCTGATTTTTTTTTCATGCCTTGAGCAAATTTCAGGTTTGCATAACGCAAGCGCAAACTTGAACAGTGCGAAAATTCTGTGCAACTTCTGGCATGCGTTTACTGTGAAGAGAGGCTTTACCCGCTTTAAGTTACAGTTTTACCAGTAGCCAAGTAAACTACTGTAGCTATTTGATCATAATGTAGGTCTACCAGGATGGCCTACCATCAAAAATAATGAAGGGAAAAAAATCACATTCCATAACATTTTAACATGGAAATAGCTGTTCTGTCATTCAGCCTGCAGTAGCAGCCAATGTGTGGTGTTCAATGCCTACATTCCATGAGACTTTTGAAAACAACATGCAGGGCTTGACACTAACCTGTTTATAAACCTGTCCTTCAGACAGGGAGGTAACTGAAAATGTTGTGTTTGATGCAAAAAAAACACTTTACAAAATACAATTCATTATTATAGACCACCCTCTGCACCCAGATGTGCTCTGGATACCATATGTGAACTGATTGCCCCCCATCTATCTTCAGAGCTCATGCTGCTAGGTGACCTAAACTGTGACATACTTAACACCCCGGCCATCCTACAATCTAAGCTTGATGCCCTCAATCTCACACAAATTATCAATGAACCTACCAGGTACAACCCAAATGCCGTAAACACGGGCACCCTCATAGATATCATCCTAACCAACTTGCCCTCTAAATACACCTCTGCTGTTTTCAACCAAGATCTCAGCGATCACTGCCTCATTGCCTGCATCCGTAATGGGTCAGCGGTCAAACGACCTCCACTCATCACTATCAAACGCTCCCTGAAACACTTCAACAAGCAGGCCTTTCTAATCGACCTGGCCCGGGTATCCTGGAAGGATATCGACCTCATCCCGTCAGTAGAGGATGCCTGGTTATTTTTTTTAAATGCCTTCTTCACCATCTTAAATAAGCATGCCCCATTCAAAAAATTTAGAACCAGGAACAGATATAGCCCTTGGTTCTCTCCAGACCTGACTGCCCTTAACCAACGCAAAAACATCCTGTGGCGTTCTGCATTAGCATCAAACAGCACCCGTGAAATGCAACTTTTTAGGGAAGTTAGAAACCAATATACACCGGCAGTTAGAAAAGCCAAGGCTAGCTTTTTCAAGCAGAAATTTGCTTCCTGCAACACAAACTCAAAAAAGTTCTGGGACATTGTAAAGTCCATGGAGAATAAGAGCACCTCCTCCCAGCTACCCACTGCACTGAGGATAGGAAACTCTGTCACCACCGATAAATCCACTATAATTGAGAATTTCAATAAGCATTTTACTACGGCTGGCCATGCTTTCCACCTGGCCACCCCTACCCCGGTCAACAGCACTGCACCCACCACAGCAACTCGCCCAAGCCTTCCCCATTTCTCCTTCTCCCAAATCCAGTCAGCTGATGTTCTGAAAGAGCTGCAAAATCTGGACCCCCACAAATCAGCCGGGCTAGACAATCTGGACCCTTTCTATCTAAAATTATCTGCTGAAATTGTTGCAACCCCTATTACTAGCCTGTTCAACCTCTCTTTCATGTCGTCTGAGATTCCCAAAGATTGGAAAGCAGCTGCGGTCATCCCCCTCTTCAAAAGGGGGGGACACTCTTGACCCAAACTGCTACAGACCTATATCTATCCTACCCTTCCTTTATAAGGTCTTCGAAACCCAAGTTAACAAACAGATCACCGACCATTTCGAAATCCCACCGTACCTTCACCGCTATGCAATCTGGTTTCAGAGCTGGTCATGGGTGCACCTCAGCTACGCTCAAGGTCCTAAACTATATCTTAACCGCCATCGATAAGAAACAGTACTGTGCAGCCGTATTCATTGACCTGGCCAAGGCTTTCGACTCTGTCAGTCACCACATCCTCATCGGCAGACTCAACAGCCTTGGTTTCTCAAATGATTGCCTCGACTGGTTCACCAAATACTTCTCCGACAGAGTTCAGTGTGTCAAATCTGAGGGCCTGTTGTCCGGACCTCTGGCAGTCTCTATGGGGGTGCCACAGGGTTCAATTCTCGGGCCGACTCTCTTCTCGGTATATATCAATGATGTCGCTCTTGCTGCTGGTGAGTCTCTGATCCACCTCTACGCAGACGACACCATTCTGTATACTTCTGGCCCTTCTTTGGACACTGTGTTAACTAACCTCCAGACAAGCTTCAATGCCATACAACTCTCCTTCCGTGGCCTCCAACTGCTCTTAAATACAAGTAAAACTAAATGCATGCTCTTCAACCGATCGCTGCCTGCACCTGCCCGCCCATCCAGCATCACTACTCTGGACGGTTCTGGCTTAGAATATGTGGACAACTACAAATACCTAGGTGTCTGGTTAGACTGTAAACTCTCCTTCCAGACTCACATAAAACATCTCCAATCCAAAGTTAAATCTAGAATCGGCTTCCTATTTCGCAACAAAGCATCCTTCACTCATGCTGCCAAACATACCCTCATAAAACTGACCATCTTATTGATCCTCGACTTTGGCGATGTCATTTACAAAATAGCCTCCAACACCCTACTCAACAAATTGGATGCAGTCTATCACAGTGCCACCTGTTTTGTCACCAAAGCCCCATATACTACCCACCACTGCGACCTGTACGCTCTCGTAGGCTGGCCCTCGCTTCATACTCGTCGCTAAACCCACTGGCTCCACTGGGTCTACTAGACCCTGCTAGGTAAAGTCCTGCCTTATCTCTGCTCGCTGGTCACCATAGCAGCACCCACCCGTAGCACGCGTTCCAGCAGGTATATCTCACTTGTCACCCCCAAAGCCAATTCCTCCTTTGGCCGCCTCTCCTTCCAGTTCTCTGCTGCCAATGACTGGAACGAACTACAAAAATCTCTGAAACTGGAAACACTTATCTCCCTCACTAGCTTTAAGCACCAGCTGTCAGAGCAGCTCACAGATCACTGCACCTGTAAATAGCCCATCTATAAATAGCCCAAACAACTACCGCTTCCCCTACTGTATTTATTTATTTATTTATTTTGGTCCTTTGCACCCCAGTATTTCTACTTTGCACACTCATCTACTGTCAAATCTAACATTCCAGTGTTTTAATTGCTATATTGTATTTACTTCGCCACCATGGCCTATTTATTGCCTTTACCTTTCTTATCTAACCTCATTTAGTCACATTGCATAAAGACTTATTTTTTTACTGTATTATTGACTGTATGTTTGTTTTACTCCATGTGTAACTCTGTTGTTATATGTGTCGAACTGCTTTGCTTTATCTTGGCCAGGTCGCAGTTGTAAATGAGAACTTATTCTCAACTTGCATACCTGGTTAAATAAAGGTGAAATAAATAAATAAAAATTATTCCCATACCGTTATTACAGAGAATCAGACAAATTATGCTACGCTCTGCCTATTGGCTACTTATCTTATTCAAGACCGTCACAAAATATAATACTTCCCCTTCAAGACATAAAAAAGCTGTTTACCTGACTCGCTTTTCAAAGATGGCTTGAAATGCACTCGTTTTGTGCTCTTGTTGTCAGCGACCTCTCCCCCATTGTTGACTAGAAATGAGCAGTAACTGGACTAATAACTCACTAACTAGCAAAGAATATGGAGTGTGAGTGTTTGGTGTGCTCTCACCTGTCTGAGTTGAAGGACCTGAGTACAGGAGGTGCCTTCTTCTATGGTATATTGGTGATTGCACAATGTGCATTGGTTCGATGGACCGCTCTAACTTTTGCCACCTCAATCTCCTTCACCCTTACAGGGCACCCCAGGAACTCGGGATCATGATCCCCACCACAATTGCAACACCGTCGTCCTTCTACATACCATTCTTCAACATAATCTGTCCATCTGCACACACTTGAAACATGGCCAAATCCTGTACAATTCTTGCACTGCAATGGTTTGGGGACAAAAGCTCTTACAATTACCTTTTTGTTCCAGTTTTCGATACTACTGTTCATTCAGAACATTCGTCTTCACCAACTTTGCTCAACGTGCTGCTTGATTCGAACTTATCATCCACTTCCGCCATCTTTCCCCACAGGAGAGGTGCCTGCAAACTTGCCTGTTTTTATACTTGACCATAGAGTTTGCTAGAGGGCACACCAGCCACGAATGCCCTCTCTCCACCTGCATGCCTCAGATTGGGGGAATTCTGAACAGTAAGGCAACACAATGTTTGACATTCACATTTTGCCTTTAACCTAGACATTTGTCTTCTGATATGGGCACCCAAGTTCCTCATACATTACGTGGCTCTGTGGTTGAGAAAAAAAATCCCCAAAGATTTATCATCCTACTACCCAAGCAGTCGGGGGTTCAATTCCCCTGTCTAACTTTCACTCATTCTAATGTCTAAACAAAGCACAGAAAAGATGTATGGTGAATGTCACACAAAAATATACCCCTCAAACTCAACTCTGGACTTCGAAACCAGTTCCACTGCATTTCTTTATTGTTCCCCTCTAATCAGGGACTGATTTAGACCTGGGACACAAGGTGTGTGCAATAAATGATCAGGTAGAACATAAAACCAGCGGACTCTGGACCTTGTAGGGTAGGAGTTGAGTACGCTCTATACAGTCTTGAGATAAGTTGATTTAACATGGAATTAAATGAATCATCCACTCAAAAACTCTATTTTGGTATTTGTTTTCATTAGTCCACTGTTGATACAGTACCAAAATGTTTTGCATATCAGCAATCAAGTATTCAGGTTTGCATTTGGCATCATCATGATAATGTGGCAAGAGACAATTAGCTTTTTGAAAGTCCTATATCTTGAAAACTTGATTACTGACATGCAAAACATTTTGGGACTGTATCAACCGTGGACTAATGAAAAAAATACCAACATATATTTTCAGTGGATTATTCCTTTAAATCCATGTTTTATTGAGTCCATGTTGTCTACTTATCTCATCTGAATCGGCCCCATGTGCTCAGTGTAACAAGGGTGGTTCTGCACAACCATTTAGTCCTGAAGACTGGCAGAGTGCACTAAGGCAGAGTGCACTAAGGTAGTCTTTTGACAAGCAGGAGACCCTTGTTCACATCCACCCTCTGTCCTTCTCACATGAATACCAGTGATGAAGGCCCACTTAACACGTTACCTCTTGTTACATCTGCTATCTTACATAGCCCCAAACATTTGGATTTAACAGTTGTACATTATTTATGATGTCACAATGGGCCTGGCTTGTCACCGAAAACCCTCACTAACTTTTACAGATGCACAATTGAGAGCATCCTGTCGGGCTGTATCACTGCCTGGTACGGAAACTGCACCGCCCACAACCGCAGGGCTCTCCTGAGGATGGTGCAGTCTGCACAATGCATCTCTGGGGGCAAACTACCTGTCCTCCAGGTCACCTACAACACCCAATGTCACAGGAAGGCCAAAAAGATCATCAAGGACAACAACCACCCGAGCCACTGCCTGTTCACCCCGTTATCATCCAGAAGGCGAGGTCAGGACAGGTGCATCAAAGCGGGGACCGAGAGACTGAAAAACAGCTTCTATCTCAAGGCCATCAGATTGTTAAACAGCCACCACTAGCACAGAGAGGCAGCTGCCTACCTACAGACTTGATATCATTGGCCACTTTAATAAATGGAACACTAGACACTTTAATTATGCCACTTTAAGAATGTTTACATATCTCACATTACTCATCTCATATGTATATACTGTATTCTGTATCCTTCACTATCTATTCTTTACTATCTATTGCATCTGCTCATCCATATATTTTATACTTATATATTCTCATCCCATTCCTTTACTAGACTGTGTGTATTAGGTTTTGTTGTGGAATTGTTGATATTACCTGTTAGATACTGCTGCACTGTCAGATCTAGAAGCATAAGCATTTCACTACACTCGCAATAACATCTGCTAACCAAGTGTATGTGACCAATAACTTTTGATTTGATTTGTAGCCTATAATTAATGCAAAGTCAATATTGACAGAAAATCAGCATCAATCAATATTTATGCTATAAAGCATGTTATTGTTGGAGAGAGACAGTCTGCCAAAACATTATTTTGTATTTTGATGATGTCTTTTACATGCACTGAAACACCAAAAAGTGTTTTCACAAACCTCTCTTAAAAACACAATGATTCAGATTGAAGAACCACTTTGGGTGTTTTAGAGTATCAAATCAAATCAAATGTATTTATATAGCCCTTCTTACATCAGCTGATATCTCAAAGTACTGTACAGAAACCCAGCCTAAAACCCCAAACAGCAAGTAATGCAGGTGTAGAAGCACGGTGGCTAAGAAAAACTCCCTAGAAAGGCCAAAACCTAGGATGAAACCTAGAGAGGAACCAGGCTATGAGGGGTGGCCAGTCCTCTTCTGGCTGTGCCGGGTGGAGATTATAACAGAACATGGCCAAGATGTTCAAGTGTTCATAAATGACCAGCATGGTCAAATAATAATAATCACAGTAGTTGTCGAGGGTGCAACAAGTCAGCACCTCGAGTAAATGTCAGTTGGCTTTTCATAGCCGATCATTGAGAGTATCTCTACCGCTCCTGCTGTCTCTAGAGAGTTGAAAACAGCAGGTCTGGGACAGGTAGCACGTCCGGTGAACACGTCAGGGTTCCATAGCCGCAGGCAGAACAGTTAAAACTGGAGCAGCAGCATGGCCAGGTGGACTGGGGACAGCAAGTAGTCATCAGGCCAGGTAGTCCTGAGGCATGGTCCTAGGGCTCAGGTCCTCTGAGAGAGAGAGAGCATACTTAAATTCACACAGGATACCGGATAAGACAGGAGAAATAATCCAGATATAACAGACTGACCCTAGCCCCCCGACACATAAACTACTGCAGCATAAATACTGGAGGCTGAGACAGGAGGGGTCAGGAGACACTGTGGCCCCATCCGATGATACCCCCGGACAGGGCCAAACAGGCAGGATATAACCCCACCCACTTTGCCAAAGCACAGCCCCCACACCACTAGAGGGATATCTTCAACCACCAACTTACCATCCTGAGACAAGGTTGAGTATAGCCCACAAAGATCTCCGCCACGGCACAACCCAAGGGGGGGCGCCAACCCAGACAGGAAGACCACGTCAGGTACACACACACACACACACACACACACACACACACACACACACACACACACACACACACCACACACACACACACACACACACACACTCTCTCTCTCTCTGTGTAGTACACATAGAACACACATTGTGGTACGCTCATGCATGTGGTAGAGTGATAGTGTTAGAGAGGTTTACGGGGAACTTTGTCCCTGGTTGAGAAACAAAGGCAGATGCTTCCTGGTCTGTCCTTATCTCATCCACTAATGATATACTGTATCTGTCAGCACACACAGTGACACACATACACACACACGCTGATAAGCCTGGCCCTAGGTTGCAGCCAATAGTGCTTATTCTGCTCCCAATAGGAGTCAGCTGTGTGTGTGTGTGTGTGTGTGTGTGTGTGTGTGTGTGTGTGTGTGAATAAGATATAATAGACATACAGAGAGCCCCAGACACAGCTGGCATTGACAGTTCTCTTTATTGGTAACATATTGATAACACCTCAACACTGTTACAGAACACAAGGAATGCTCACTGGAAGAACAGAATTCATCGACATATTGGATTCATGTTTACAAAGTCATCTTGTGAAAGTGCGGGAAGATCCCAATGGATTTCTAGTCCATCGCCTTAGCCACTCGGCAACTAGTGTGTGTGAAAGTGAAAGTGGATGATATGATGGCAAGCCCTGGTTGACTCTCAGAGGAGAGTTAAAATGAAGGTTAGGACTAACAGGACTCGACTAATACTGGAGTGGTTGCCGCTTTATGCAACCAGAGTGAGCTAGGATGAACACACACACAGTCTTCATTTCACCAATGGCCGTGTGAGGTAATGCCACCTCTCTGAGTGACCTTATTCTGACAATGTTAGCTGGCCTGATTAGCACTGATCCTGTTTCTGAGACTACACAGGTGGAGGACTGCCAGGAATACATGCAGTGCATGACCCTTTGTGTGACTGAGGCCTGAAAAATAGAATCTTTAGTTCAAACAAAGCGACACCCCGCCTCTGTTCCTTCTGCCTCTGTTTTGGTAAAGTACTGAGGGATGGGCCTGTTCCTTCTGCCTCTGATTTGGTAAAGTACTGAGGGATGGGCCTGTTCCTTCTGCCTCTGTTTTGGTAAAATACTGAGGGATGGGCCTGTTCCTTCTGCCTCTGTTTTGGTAAAGTACTGAGGGATGGGCCTGTTCCTTCTGCCTCTGTTTTGGTAAAGTACTGAGGGATGGGCCTGGAGAAATGTAACCACTCTCAAACTGACAGACAGAGACCTGGATGCAAGGACTGATCATCCATGATATCAAAATTATAGTTTTGACCATGTTTTGAGGCTTTACATTGTTTGTTTACATTGATTACAAACATTGGAGTAAAACAAGCTTATATGTTGGGTTCTGATAGGGACAACCGTTGAACTAAGCTCATGAGGCATTTATAAGTTATATTCTTCAACAATCAATGGGAATACATCATTTACGAGTTTATAAGTAAAAAAATGGCTGTAGCAATTAAGGACTCTAGTTTTAAAGTGTGTGTATGCCAGGGCAAGTCTTAGGGACAAGCCCTAATTTTCAACCCAACATTGTAGATGGAAGGTGCTCAGCCCTAATTTTCAACCCAACATTGTAGATGGAAGGTGCTCAGCCCTAATTTTCAACCCAACATTGTAGATGGAAGGTGCTCAGCCCTAATTTTCAACCCAACATTGTAGATGGAAGGTGCTCAGCCCTAATTTTCAACCCAACATTGTAGATGGAAGGTGCTCAGCCCTAATTTTCAACTCAACATTGTAGATGGAAGGTGCTCAGCCCTAATTTTCAACTCAACATTGTAGATGGAAGGTGCTCAGCCCTAATTTTCAACTCAACATTGTAGATGGAAGGTGCTCAGCCCTAATTTTCAACCCAACATTGTAGATGGAAGGTGCTCAGCCCTAATTTTCAACCCAACATTGTAGATGGAAGGTGCTCAGCCCTAATTTTCAACCCAACATTGTAGATGGAAGGTGCTCAGCCCTAATTTTCAACCCAACATTGTAGATGGAAGGTGCTCAGCCCTAATTTTCAACCCAACATTGTAGATGGAGGTGCTCAGCCCTAATTTTCAACCCAACATTGTAGATGGAGGTGCTCAGCCCTAATTTTCAACCCAACATTGTAGATGGAAGCTGCTCAGCCCTAATTTTCAACCCAACATTGTAGATGGAGGTGCTCAGCCCTAATTTTCAATCCAACATTGTAGATGGAAGGTGCTCAGCCCTAATTTTCAACCCAACATGGAAGGTGCTGTGCTTCAGTGTGTATGGTGACTCCCCCTAGAGTTTAAGATATGTAACTTTTAAAATACAGAAATCATCACCGTATGATGCATTTTGTATGATGAAAAATGCATCATACAGGGATGATTTCTGTATTTTGAAAGTTACATATTTTGAAAACGTCATTGCTGACAAGCAAAACATTTTGGGACTATGTCAACAATGGACTAATGAAACAAATACCAAGAGATAGTTTTTGGGTGGAGTTTTCCTTTAAGTGCACTGCCAGACAGCAAGGCAAGTCAACAAAGAGGGAGGGAGGGACACATAATACTGGCACACACCCTGTGGACCAGTGGCCTCATTTATCAAATGTTCCTAGTTATTATATAACATTATTATATTACATTTCTGTGATCATACAACTGTACAATCATTTCTTACAATATGATGACATTTTGTTTATATAATGTATACACCTATAAATAAAGTTGGTCACAAAAAAAATATATATAATTCACAAATCTTCATGCAAAATCTATGTAAATTGCATATTTTTATTACATTGTTGATGTGGATTCTGTCATACGCGATTTACGATCAGATGTTTACATACAAACATTTTATAAATGAGGCCCCTGGATATATATAGGTACTATATCTGTTTACAATAAAATTCCATCAATAACCATATGAAACACTTTTAGTGACCCGCCCAATCTGCCTCAGCAGTAGAGCCTGTTCAAAAGCATGTTTTACAATCATCATCATCATCATAATCACTGTCACCATCATCATGAGTATACACTCTCCAGACCAAAATAATTTTATGCACATTCCAAAGTTAGGAAAAGTTAGTTGGACATAGGAGTTCATAGTTCACCAGCATTCAGTAAAAAATCCACACAACGAACAATAACACCAATTTTATCGTCATGTTTCAATTTTCATGCAAATAAATGCAGTATAGTCACCACAATGAAACTGTAGTTGTACAATACAGTGTGTAATCATTTCAAATGTAATGCTGTATCGTCAGTGACTATTTGCAATGCTCAACACATAGAGAATCAAGTATAAGAACAACAATATACAACGGTTCATGCTGTATGGACTTCGCTCGTCTTCTCTCGCAGAAGGGGAAGGGGGAGTGGTCCATATAGTTCATCAGAGGGTAGGCTGTTTCCATGTTTAAAACTGTAGCAAAAACACACAACTGCACTAATCCTGTTGGTTTATACAATGTGTAGTCAGTTGAAACGCCAGGCAGGAAGCAGCCTTAAGCCTAACTTAACCTTTGCACAAGTACGCAACTGTGAAAACAGACGTTCAGCATACTTGCATAGCGAAAATAAAACAGAAATCAAAATGAATCCCCGCAATTTGTAACTCAACGCCATTTTGCTTAGCTAATTGTGTTACTGGGTTGCGTACGGTATGAATTAGACTTTACTGGAGGAGCACAACTCAACTAACACTCACTGGGAAAATACACTGGAGAAGTCATGCTCGTCTTTAACAAGAGGAACAAACCCCTTTTAAAAGTATCAACTGGACCATTAAAGATATTTCATTATAATTTCACTTTCATTATAACAACAACAACTTACTTGCATCAATAATAATAATAACAACAACAATAGTAGTAGTAATAGTAATAATATAAACAATAACAGAGGAATTAACTTGATTTAAACTGTAGATCCTATATGTATCTGCACCAG
>NC_138291.1:167287500-167312500 GCF_965601325.2 Salmo salar | reverse complement strand
CAGATCTTCCTGTTGACAACACATAATCTAAGCTCAGACTAAAAGAGCAACCAAGAAATCTCAGTTTAGAACCTCCGTAGTTGTAGCGAGATAGTGAGGTGCAGGCTGGGAGTTGTAGTGTTATGGTTATTTGAGTTGCAGGCTATCATCCCTGCTAAATATTTAGAGTATAAAGGTGTTTTTTTGCAGAGGTCAGTGCAGTTTAGCAGAGGTCAAATGTCACCTGTAGTTTTAGGGTAAAATTAGGCGCAGACTAGGAGTTTTAGTGTTATGGTGAGGGGCAGGCTGGGAGTTACAGTACTCTGGTGAGGTGCAGGCTGGGAGTGTAGTACTCTGGTGAGGGGCAGGCTGGGAGTTACAGTACTCTGGTGAGGGGCAGGCTGGGAGTTACAGTACTCTGGTGAGGTGCAGGCTGGGAGTTACAGTACTCTGGTGAGGTGCAGGCTGGGAGTTACAGTACTCTGGTGAGGTGCAGGCTGGGAGTTACAGTACTCTGGTGAGGTGCAGGCTGGGAGTTACAGTACTCTGGTGAGGTGCAGGCTGGGAGTTACAGTACTCTGGTGAGGTGCAGGCTGGGAGTTACAGTACACTGGTGAGGGGCAGGCTGGGAGTTACAGTACTCTGGTGAGGTGCAGGCTGGGAGTTACAGTACTCTGGTGAGGGGCAGGCTGGGAGTTACAGTACTCTGGTGAGGTGCAGGCTGAGAGTTACAGTACTCTGGTGAGGTGCAGGCTGGGAGTTACAGTACTCTGGTGAGGTGCAGGCTGGGAGTTACAGTACTCTGGTGAGGTGCAGGCTGGGAGTTACAGTACTCTGGTGAGGTGCAGGCTGGGAGTTACAGTACTCTGGTGAGGTGCAGGCTGGGAGTTACAGTACTCTGGTGAGGTGCAGGCTGGGAGTTGTAGTGTACTCACGCATAGGCCTCAAAGTCTCCATTGTTGACAGCTTCAATCAGCTGCTCAGTGATCTTGATAATCTCCTGTTTTCGCACTGCAGAGGGAACCAATAACAGAGTGAACATGGGTTGGGGACAATAAAATGGTTTTGCCACAAATTTCGCAGAGCAAGATTCCCAAAGGCTGGAACGTCGGCTCCAATTTTGCTGCAGCAGCTCTTACCTCAGGAGCTCAGGGCATGCCTGGCCCAGCATGCATTTGTAGTCTACTTGTGTACTGCTAGAGCCACTTGCTTTAGCTACGGTCATGGAGTTCATTAAATATTTTCATAAAGAAACTGATAAAACATACAGGTGCAAAATCAAGGTGACTTACAAAGATGAGGACCAAGAGCAAGAGAGGGAGTGCTGTGAATCATTGTGTAATCTGAAAAGACACATATTGTGAAAGCATGATGGTGTACTTACTACGTGCACATGCTAAAAGAAGGGAACGAGGCTAGCTAAGTGTGTCATTGTAGCAAAGTATTAATAAACAAAAAATCTGATCTCTTAAAACTTTTGTTCATTTTTTTTCTATTATCTATACAATAGGCCATAATTGATTTTGGCCCAATAGGCCTGGCATATTCCCACTTTTTCCCACAAACGTCTAAGACTACCTATTGAAAAATGTAAAATAAACAACTCTGCATCTCTGCCCAGCCTGGCAAGAGTGGCCCGAAGGGTGTTTAGCATCCCCAGTGGCTCTGCAAGCGCTGAAAGGATACTCTCTACTGCAGGCCTACTTTCCAGGCACCATCGCATGAGCATGAAGCCTCAAACTTCGGCCAAACTCGTGTTTCTAAAAATGTATTCAAAGGCACTGTAGACTGAGCCTAATAAGGCATTTATTTAAGGCAAGTATTTAATTCTAAGTCAGTTGCAGCCTACAGTATATGCGCAATTTATAGACTATAATGACTTAATACAACA
Organism: Salmo salar; assembly: GCF_965601325.2. Taxonomy (NCBI): domain Eukaryota; kingdom Metazoa; phylum Chordata; class Actinopteri; order Salmoniformes; family Salmonidae; genus Salmo; species Salmo salar. The sequence continues at coordinate 167,310,630 of NC_138291.1, read as the reverse complement.
AAATGTTGCTTAAATGCTGAGCACTTTATGTCCCTACCAGCCTAGTGCTTCACAGTGTTTTTCTTTGTATGCCATAGCCTTGAAATAATTGAAATACAGGAAAGTATTCAGACCCCTTCACTTTTTCCACATTTTGTTACAGCCTTATTCTAAAATGGATTCAACTATTTTTTCCTCTCAACAATCTACACGCTATAACCCATAACAACAAAGCAAAAACAGGTTTTATACATTTTTGCAAATGTATAAAATAAATAAAATAAATATTATATTTACATACAGTTGAAGTTGGAATTTACATACACCTTAGCCAAATACATTTCAACTCAGTTTTCACAATTCCTGACATTTAATCGTAGTAAAAATTCCCTGTCTTAGGTCAGTTAGGATCACCACTTTATTTTAAGAATGTGAAATGTCAGAATAATAGTAGAGAATGATTTATTTCAGCTTTTATTTCTTTCATCACATTCCCAGCGAGTCAGAAGTTTACATACACTCAATTACTGTTTGGTAGCATTGCCTTTAAATTGCTTAACTTGGGTCATACGTTTCGGGTAGCCTTCCACAAGCTTCCCACAATAAGTTGGGTGAATTTTGGCCCATTCCTCCTGACAGAGTTGGTGTAACTGAGTCAGGTTTGTAGGCCTGCTTGCTTGCGCATGCTTTTTCAGTTCTGCCCACAAATTTTCTATGGGATTGAGGTCAGGGCTTTGTGATGGCCACTCCAATACCTTGACTTTGTTGTCCTTAAGCCATTTTGTCACAACTTTGGAAGCAAGCTTGGGGTCATTGTCCATTTGAAAGACCCATTTGCGACCAAGCTTTAACTTCCTGACTGATGTCTTGAGATGTTGCTTCAATATATCCACAGAATTTTGCTTCCTCATGATGCCATCTATTTTGTGAAGTGCACCTGTCCCTCCTGCAGCAAAGCACCCACAACATGATGCTGCCAACCCCGTGCTTCACGGTTGGGATGGTGTTCTTCGGCTGGCATGCCTCCCCCTTTTTCCTCCCAAAATAACGATGGTCATTATGGCCAAACAGTTCTATTTTTGTTTCATCAGACCAGAGGACATTTCTCCAAAAAGTACGATCTTTGTCCCCATGTGCAGTTGAAAACCGTAGTCTGGCTTTTTTTATGGCGGTTTTGGAGCAGTGGCTTCTTCCTTGCTGAGTGGCCTTTCAGGTTATGTAGATATAGGACTCGCTTTACTGTGAATAAAAATACTTTTGAACCCGTTTCCTCCAGCATCTTCACAAGGTCCTTTGCTGTTGTTCTGGGATTGATTTGCACTTTTCCCATCAAAGTACATTCATCTCTAGGAGACAGAACGCGTCTCCTTCCTAAGTGGTATGATGGCTGCGTAGTCCCATGGTGTTTATACTTGCGTACTATTATTTGTACAGATGAATGTGGTACCTTCAGGCACATGGAAATTGCTCCCAATGAACCAGACTTGTGGAGGTCTACAATTTCTTTCCTGAGGTCTTGGCTGATTTCTTTTGATTTTCCCATGATGTCAAGCAAAGAGTCACTGAGTTTGAAGGTAGGCCTTGAAATACATCCACAGGTACACCTCCAATTGACTCAAATTATGTCAATAAGCCTATCAGAAGCTTCTAAAGCCATGACATAATTTTCGGGAATTTTCCAAGCTGTTTAAAGGCACAGTCAACTTAGTGTATGTAAACTTCTGACCCACTGGAATTGTGATACAGTGAATTATAAGTGAAATAATCTGTCTGTAAATAATTGTTGGAAAAATGACTTGTGTCATGCACACAGTAGATGTCCGAACCTACTTGCCAAAACTATAGTTTGTTATTAACAAGAAATTTGTGGAGTGGTTGAAAAACGAGTTTGAATGACTCCAGGCTTAGTGTATGTAAACTTCAGACCTCAACTGTAAGTATTCAGACCCTTTACTCAGTACTTTGTTGCGATTACAGCCTCGAGTCTTCTTGGGTATGACACTGCAAGCTTGGCACACCTGTATTGGGGAGTTTCTCACATTCTTCTCTACATATCCTCTAAAGTTCTGTCAGGTTGAACGGGGAGTGTCGCTGCACAGCTGTTTTCAGGTCTCTCCAAAGATGTTCAATCAGGTTGAAGTCCGGGCTCTGGCTGGGCCACTCAATGACATTCAGAGACTTGTCCTGAAGCCTCTCCTGATTTGTCTTGGCTGTGAGATTAGGGTCGCTGTCCTGTTGGAAGGTGAACCTTCACCCCGGTCTGAGGTCCTGAGCGCTCTGGAGCAATTTTTCATCAACGATCTCTCTGTACTTTCCTCAGTTCATCTTTCCCTCGATCCTGCCTAGTCTCCCTCCCGCTGAAAAACATTCCCACAGCATGATGCTGCCACAACCATTCTTCACCGTAGGGAGGGTGCCAGGTTTCCTCCAGATGTGACGCTTGGCATTTAGGCCAAAGAGTTCAATCTTGGTTTCATCAGACCAGAGAATCTTGTTTCTCATGGTCTGAGAGTCTTCAGGTGCCTTTTGGCAAACTCCAAGCGGACTGTCATGTGCCTTTCACTGAGGAGTGGCTTCCGCCTGGCCACTCTTCCATAAAGGCCTGATTGGGGGAGTGCTGCAGAGAAGGTTCTCCCATCTCCACAGAGGAACTCTGGAGCTCTGTCAGAATGGCCATCGGGTTCTTGGTCACCTCCCTGACCAAGGCTCTTCTCTACCGATTGCTCAGTTTGGCCGCGCGGCCAGCTCTAGGAAGAGTCTTGGTGCTTCCAAACTTCCTCCATTTAAGAATGATGTAGGCCACTGTGTTCCTGGGACCTTCAATGCTGCAGAGATTTTTTGGTACCCTTCCCCAGATCTGTGCCTTGACACAATCCTGTCTCGGAGCTTTACGGCCATTTCCTTTGACCTCATGGCTTGGTTTTTGCTCTGACATGCACTGTCAACTATGGGACATTATATAGACAGGTGTGTGTCTTTCCAAATCAAGTCCAATCAGTTGAATTTACCACAAGTGGACTCCAATCAAGTTGTAGACACATCTCAAGGATGATCAATGGAAACAGGATGCACCTGAACTCAAATTCTAGTCTCATAGCAAAGGGTCTGAATACATATGTAAATAAGGTATTTCTGTTTTTTATGTTTTTGCTTTGTCATGATGGAGTGTAGATTGATGAGGGGAAAAAATTATTTAATCCATTTTAGAATAAGGCTGTCACATAACAAAATGTGGAAAAAGTCAAGGGGTCTGAATAATTTCCGAATGCGCTGTATACAGTATAGCTTAAATAATAGATTTTTGTTCCTTCTTAGGCTCCCTGTTTGGCTCCTGACCTATTTACACTGTTTATATGCTGTTTAATACCACATGTTGCCTATTTGAAATGATAAGTGCTTCTTACATTCACCTTTTCATTTTTATTTAAATACTTTCCATTCAAATCAAATGGTTTGGTTTCAATCCTACAAAACCAAATGGTACTGTAGGTCCCGGTAGTTACAATAGATGGGTTCTGGTTCAATTGTGATTTTAATGGATGGAGCGAATTAACAGTGGCATTTCTTTTTCTTTTTGGAGTGCAGAGCGGTTTTTAGCAGAGTGGTTGGAAAGGAGGTGGATGTCCATGAGCGATGAACAGAATTTCCGACTGCTCAACTCTGCTCACATACTCTGGTAACGCTACAGAGTGAGGGTTGTTGTCATAGCAGAGATACTCACCAGACGGCTTGCTATTCATGGTGGTAAATCCTCTCATTCAATTCTCTCTTTTTATCTATCGCTCTCTCTCATCTCCCTCTCATCCTCTGAGCCTGGTATAAGTAGACTTACACACACTCCCTCCACTAGCATGGTACACACACTCACACATACCCATAATATACAGTCCTGCCACTCAGGTCTCCATAGAGCTATGCAGGGCCATGGAGAATGAAAAACCCAACACCAGAAAGAGCTACAGCTATAGTTCACCTGGCTACAGTCACCAGGACTTATTTCTCCTTCTCACTCTCCTTCTCTTCTCTTCTCTCCTCTCTCCTCTCCTCTCTCCTCTCCTCTCTCCTCTCCTCTCCTCTCTCCTCTCCTGTGTGAGGCATGTTGAGCTCATCCAGCTATTCCTGTCCCTAGATAAGACTTACTTCCTCCCACTCCCTCCCTCTATCACTCCCTCCCTCTCCCTCTATCACTCCCTCTCCCTCACTCTTTCTCTCTTCCAGCAGACCAACAGAAGGGCTTACTTACATACAGTTGCTGCTGGAGGTCCTGATATGCCCTTCCTCTCGCCTTCCTCTCGCCTTCCTCCCTCCTTCCTCCCTCCTTCCTTCCCATCTTTCCTTCCTGTTTCTTTCCTCTCTCCTTCCTTTCTCCTTCCTCCCTCCTTCCCTCCTTTCTTTCTTTCCTTCCTCCATCTCTTTCCTTCCTCCTTCCCCTCCTGTCTCCTTCTGTCTCCTTCTCTACTTCCCTTCATTCCTTCCTGTCTGCTTCCTCTTCATCCTCTCTACTTCCTCGCTCCTTCCTCTCTCCTTCCCTTTTTTCCTTCCTATCTGTTTCCTCTCTCCTTCCTCTTTCCTTCCTCTCTTCTTCTTCTCTACTTCCCTTCCTGTCTGTTTACGCTCTCCTTCTTCTCTCCTTCCTTTCTTCTTCCTCTTTACTCTCCATCTTTTCTGCCTCTCCTTCCTCTCTCAACTGAGTTTGGTGTTCTCATGGTATTCAACCACAGTGCTGTATATGTGTGTCATAATAATAGTAGTGTGTGTGTGTGTGTGTGTGTGTGTGTGTGTGTGTGCGTGTGCGTGTGTGCGTTTGTGCGTGACTCACGTTTCACATCCTCATCCTCAATAGTGGTGTTGCTGTCAGATGAATCCTGCAGACACAGAGAGACATGTCAGTGACAGGTCAACCCAGATACACACACACACACACACACACACTACTATTATCATGACACACACATACAGTGCTATGGTTAAACACCATGAGAACACCAAACTCAGTTTCCCCCATTCAGTGTGCTGTCCCATACATGCAGTGGTGTATAGCAGTAGAAACCACCAGATGGCAAGACATCTGGCACACACCACAGAGCCCGCTTCCATTTATTTCCACAAGATGGCGGTGGTGGACAAAATATCTCCACATATGTAGTGTGGGTAGTTTTGTGTCAGTGTGGTTATATTAAGCAGCTGTTCCCAGGTCTGTATGACTGCGGCGTGCAGGCACACCAGACCTCAACAGCACAAAGACCAGACCTACAACCCACACAAAACTCCTCAACCAGGAGTCATGCTAGACACGCACACACACACACTATAATACGCTAACACACCAGCTTGCCAAGGACAGAGCGAGAGAAGATGAAGATGAGAGGACTGAAAGCAGGAGAGAAAAAGATGGAGGGATGGAAGAAGGATATACCTTGTTCCTATCCACATGGATAACAGTGGTCTGAGGCTCCTATTGAGAGAAATAGAAAGAGAGGGGAGAGGGAGAGAGAGAGAGGGATGACAGAGAGCAGAGTTGTAGGTGTTAGAGAAAAGAAAGAGAAAGAGATATGGTGGAAGAGAGAGAGAGAAGAAAATACTAGTTAAAAGGTATAAAGAGAGAGAGAGAGAGATTTCCCCTTGAGAAAGGGTTATCAAAGGGTTAATGGAAGGAAATAAATGGTTATTCAAAGAATTCCTCTAAGAAAATGATATCAGAAACAAAAAATACTAGTCTCACTCAGGCGCTTGTTCTCACACTTGCAAGAACCTAAAACGACCCACATCAAACCCAAAGCCACCCTGCATATCTTCCGGGAGCTCCTAAGTTGTGGATCTCTTCCTAAGGATTCACAGTTCACAGCAGGCCAAACAGAACACAGATTAACATACACCTGAGTGACACACACCAACACTGTCACCCACCAATAGAAAACAACGCCAAAGGAAGATGGCTTGTGACTGCACTTCTACCAGTAAGCCACTTATAGCTACTACAACCTGACGGACCATGACTTACAAGTCATGCAGCTTCATCATACGCACAGTCGCACACACACAAACAGTCGCACACAATCACACACACAGAACGGCTTCTAATAGGTGGCTGGTGATGGGTGCAGAGTGCAGACAGACTAAGATAGAGAGAGATAGACACAGAGAGACAGAGAGACAGAGAGACAGACAGACAGACAGACAGACAGACAGACAGACAGACAGACAGACAGACAGACAGACAGACAGACAGACAGACAGACAGACAGACAGACAGACAGACAGACAGACAGACAGACAGACAGACAGACAGACAGACAGACAGACAGACAGACAGGAACAGAGAAACTGAGGACATAAAGACGGATAGAGAAAGGGAGAGAAAGAAGTTGAATAGAGACAGAGGGAGATAGAGTGATATATAAAGGAGGAGTGTACCAGTGCAGCAGAGGGGATTCCTTTGGGGCTGGTGACTGTGCTGTTTCTCGTGCTGTTAGGCTGCAGCAGTGCACAGAAAACAAGGGGTTAAAACACGACACAACAGAGAAGTGACAGGAGGTGTGGATGTGGGTGTATGGATGTGGGTGAGGTTAGAAAGGAGGCTGGTCTAGTGGTTGTGTTGCCACCGCATGGTCACATGTTATGCCCCTGAAGGCAGCGTTTCATATCCCCATTCCGCTACTCACTTTCTGTGCTACACTTCTATCAATACAACTTCAAAGAACACGTAAGGAGAGTGGAATTCCACTTTTTTAAAGAATTTAAAACATTAGGGGTCTCCCGAGTGGTGCAGTGGTCTAAGGCCTTGCATCACAGTGCTAGCTGTGCAACTAGAGATTCTCATAACCAGCCGCGACCGGGAGACCCATGGGGCGGTGCACAATTGGCCCAGCGTCGTCCGGGTTGTCCCATCGCGTACTAGTGACTCCTGTGGTGGGCCGGGCGCAGTGCATGCTGACCAGGTCGCCAGGTGAACAAAAATGATTTAAAACAATAAAGAGTTGACCCTATACAGTGATCTAAGGTCAGTTTTGCAGTTTCCCCCCTAAAAATGTTCAAGGTTAGGATTTAGCCAGACTTAGGAAAGCTGATCTTTGATCTGTGCCAACCTCTAAATAATAAACATGCCACTCTTTTCCCATCTCTGCAGTATGTACGGTCTATATCAGATCCAAGTCTATATCTATCATGAGACAGACTCATTCAAACCCAAAGGACTGATATACAGGGCAGGATCAATATTGTGAGTCAGTCGGTGTGCAGCCAGCCTATCAGAGGACCTGGTTAGTGTGAGGGAGCGAATTAGAAGTGATCGAGCCTGTCAGGCGGAGCAGGTCTCCCAGGAGATGTAGCAGTTTGTGGACTGTGGTAGCAACACCACCTCACTGCACAGTAAGGCAGTGAAAACACAGCCATAATGGAACACAGCCATCTATCTAAAGGTAGACCGAAGGGTTTTACAGAGTTCCTTTTGGCACACTTCAACTAGAGAATAGGTGAAATTAGCAAGGTGCCAATGTACAGTTTCATGAGGGTTTGATGATGTTGCAGGTAGAAATTATTTTGTGCAAATTCTTCCTAAAGGCATATGAGATAAATACTGAATAAAGATATAAACGCAACATGTAAAGTGTTGGTCCCATGTTTCATGAGCTGAAATACAAGATCCTAGAAATTTTCCATACGCACAAAAAGCTTATTTCTTTGTGCACAAATTTGTTTACATGCCTGTTGGGGAGCATTTTTCCTTTGCCAAGATAATCCATAAACCTGACAGGTGTAGCATATCAAGAGCTGATTAAACAGCATGATCATTACACAGGTTCACCTTGTGCTGGCGACAATAAAAGGCAACGCTAAAATGTACAGTTTTGTCACACAAAACAATGCCACAGATGTCTCAAGTTTTGAGGGAGCGTGCAAATGGCATGTTGACTGTAGGAATGTCCACCAGAGCTGTTGCCAGAGAATTTAATGTTCATTTCTCTACCATAAGCCGCCTCCAACGCTGTTTTCGAGAATTTGGCAGTACGTCCAACCGGCCTCACAACCGCAGACCACGTGTAACCACAACAGCCCAGGACCTCCACATCCAGCTTCTTCACCTGCGGGATCGTCTGAGACCAGCAACCCAGACAGCTGATGAAACTAAGGAGTATTCAGTCTGTAATAAAGCCCTTTTGTGGGGAAAAACGAATTCTGATTAGCTGGGCCTATGTGGGTGGGCCTATGCCCTCCCAGGCCCACCCATGGCTGCGCCCCTGCTCAGTCATGTGAAATCCATAGATTAGGCCCTAATGAATTTATTTCAGTTGACTGATTTTCTTATATCAACTGTAACTCAGTAAAATTGTTCCATATTGAGTTTATATTTTTGTTCAGAATAGATGCACTTTAGCTTGGAATGGGAAACACAATCATCAGAAAGTATTATACAGCAGAGTTGTTGATGTAACGCTACCTGTACCACTAACCTTCCCAGACCACTAGGTATGGGACATGCAATACAAATAAAGTAATAGGATAAAATCCTCATTTTGATTATCAGCACCACTAATCAACCCAAACCACTTTTTCATGGCCTTTTCCCCATTCTTTTTTGTACACGCCTCTTTTTGGGGGGGGATGCATTGTTTTCTACATAATAGTACTTCCTGATGTGTGTCGTTACTCTCCAATTTGAATTCTAATGATAGTTCGATTTAGATCTAATTCTGAGTTGACATCATGTAGGGCGAAGTAAACTGAATTATGATGACTACTGGACCTGGTCGTTTATTTGGACAGTAATTAGTAGATTGCAACATTTAAGTCTCGAATGGAAGGAATCTCATATTTTTTTTATCATTGAAATGCATTACCTATAACTACTACATGTGTTGTTTATGATGGGAATTGCTCTTCAATTGTAAACCTCTATAGATTGTTTGTTTTAAAGGGTAATGTTACATGTTTTTTGATAACTTGGGTAGTATACGACCTATTTCGAAAATATGATAAATACCCTCAATGGGGTTGTAAAACCAGGTTTTTATTTTATCTTTGGGAATCAATTTTATTTAGTCTTTTCATTGTTAATTTGATGCCTTTGGCCCCTTTCAATTTGTCATTTTTGATTACTGAAACTTTCAAGTAAGTTGTTATTTTCAAGTTTGTGTTTCTTTCTGAGGTGATTAAATGTTAGGATACAGTAAGTATCCATTTGTTATATCCTTTAAACGTTTGTTATAGCTTTTAAAGTCTATTGTGCATGTACAGAAGACTGAACGAAGGACAATAAGGCAGGTAGCCTAGCAATTAAGAGCGTTGGGCTAGTAACAGAAAGATCGCTGGTTCAAATCCCTGAGCCGACTAGGTGTCGATGTGCCCTTGAGCAAGGTACTTAACTCTAATTGTTATTGTAAGTTGCACTAGATAAGAGTGTCTGCTAAATTAGGTACATCTCAAGAGTGAGTGGTTAGCGTGCAGCCAGCCTATCAGAGGACTGTGTGAGGGTGAATTAGAAGTGACTGAGCCTGCATATTTCAAGACATTGCATATGGGGGTGTAGTGAGATTCCTGATGGGTTGGACGATTCTCTACTCATCTTAAGAAAATGTGGAAATCAATCCGCCATCATTAACACAATGGACAAAATCTAATTATTTAAATATTGAAAGTGCGTGGGCTACTGAGAGAAACAAAACGATGCAGTTTCAGGCCATGTGGTGGAAAGTGATGCAGCGCTGGAGATGGGGGTGTGTGCTAGTGGGTCTGGGCAGGTGGAATATAGTTGACGTATGTGTGATGTTGTCGTCTATGTTTGGTTTGGTTTATAAAAGATCAAACAAAATGTTGCAAAAAATAAGTGATTAAGCCTATCAAAGGGTGTGGTTAGTGTGTGTGGGCGGGATTAGAAATGATTAAGCCAAGATAGACAGACACCCTACAGCTCATTTACCCACAAGCCTGATCAACCCAACAGAACACAACTAAGCAGATCAAATCAATCAAATGATTTAAAGAATTGGATTGGGTCCTCCTCTCCATCCCAGCCCCCTCATCCTACACACCCACAGAGCATGTGTGAGATGTAGTGAGAGGCACTCCGATTCCATCAAAAACATCAAAGCATATCAGGAATATTTTGGTAGAACGTGGTATATACACTGAGTGTACAAAACATTAAGAACATCCTGTGTGTATCAAGAATAGTCCACCACCCAAAGGACCTTGTAGAGAGTCCATGCCCCGACAAATTGAGGCTGTTACAACAGGTGTTTGGTATACTCAGTGTATTTGACCAACACCAACAACATAAACCAGAACACAGACATTAGAGCAAGAGGAAAGGAGTGACAGACAGACAGACAGACAGACAGACAGACAGACAGACAGACAGACAGACAGACAGACAGACAGACAGACAGACAGACAGACAGACAGACAGACAGGCAGGCAGGCAGGCAGGCAGGCAGGCAGGCAGGCAGGCAGGCAGGCAAGCACAACCCCAGAATAACATGCCAACAACACACAACCCCAGAATAATATGCCAACTACACACAACCCCAGAATAACATGCCAACTACACACAACCCCAGAATAACATGCCAACTACACACAACCCCAGAATAACATGCCAACTACACACAACCCCAGAATAACATGCCAACTACACACAACCCCAGAATAACATGCCAACTACACACAACCCCAGAATAACATGCCAACTACACACAACCCCAGAATAATATGCCAACTACACGTGACCAGCCCACCAGCTACTGAACAACATATCAATTACACACAATATCAGAAAAAACACAAGTGACATGGAAATACAGTACAAACACACACACACACACATACACAAACACACCTTAACTGATTTTGTGTTTGGGAAAATGACCAGCCCTTCATTCAAGGTCTGATAATAGTTTGTCACAGTGAAACTGCAACCATAACAATGCAACATTAGCATATCTGTCTCTCTCTTTCTCTCTCGGGTGGACTGACTGGCAGGTGACTCATCAGCAGAGACCACTGAAAGAGTATGATAGAGAGGAGAGGGGAAAGAGAGAGGAGGACAGGAGGAAGATAAGAGATAAGGAGAGGAGAGAGGAGAGAGGAGAGAGGAGAGGGAGGATAGGAGGGGAAGAGAGAAAAGGAGGATGGAGAGAGAACAGGACAGGAGAAAGAGGAGAGGAAGAGGAGAGAAGAGGTGAAGAGAGAAGAAGAGGAAAGAAAAAGCAGAAGAGGTGAAGAGAGAAGAAAAGGAGGGAAGAGAGAAGAAGAGAGGAAAAAGAGGAGAGAAGATGAGGAAAGAAAGAGGAGAGGAAGAGGAGAGGTGGAGAGAAAGGAGAAAAGGGGGTGAGAGAAGAGAAGAGGGGGGAGAGAGGGATACAATGATATCCTCACCAGGATCTGAACCTTGGGACTGTTTTTCCATCTCTGGTTGTAGCGATGGAATGGATGATGAGATGGAGAGAGTGAGAGTGAGATGAACACCATGAAGGGTATGAAGAATGCTGAAGATGAGTGTGGATTGTATGTAAGAATGTAAAAAATGGTTTACATAAATTATCATATCACAAAAAAGAAACAATAAATGAATCCAACAAATAATCATTGAAATATGGCATGTACAATAAACTTTGATTCTGCTCCTTCATGGACGTAGATGGAATAGATATATAACGGATGTAGATTACTGCCTAAAGAGAAAGAATATGAGAAAAATACCTTCAAATATGTGTGTGTGTGTGTGAATTGAGATGGTTGCTAAGCGACGCCAGTGGTGCAGCTGATGGTACTGTAGCTTCTATTTCTGTCTTCCTGGTTCCCAAAGTTCAGAAACACAGAACACACACACACACACACACCGGCGTAGGTGAACTCATCTCATCCTTGAGGTGGTGGGGACAGGGAGTGAGGGGAGGGAGGTCTGTAGTTGTGGGAGGATTTGGATGGAGTGATGGAGAGGAGAGATGAAGGGGTGATTCAGACAGATAGAGGGAGAAGGGTGAAACCGCTGATATTTAGTACTGTTGTGAGTAGGCAAAGATATGGAGATTGTGCTCTGGTTAGAGAGACACGAGAGAATTATCCAATGTTGTGTGTCCATAAACTGTGTTAGTTATTGCATTCATGCACAGTGAAGGATTAACAGTTTAATAATAAAGGATTAACAGAAATAATCATGTTAGAAACTGGAGATTCCTCTCCACAGCTGCAGTTGGTGAGCTGAACTTGGGAAGAATTGACACTCTGAGAGCTCGTGCTAGCTGTGACATCATCAGTCACTCTTAAAGGGATGTGCTTTCTTACACAGCCACCCCAAATGTATGTAAAGACATTCTAAACATGGAGAAAGTCTGTTCTGCGTAGCAGGATCACCTGCGTCTTCGAAGGTAAGTCCGACCTTTGACCTAGATGGCAGCAGTCATGATGCATCCATCAGCTCCAGGGTAGGTAGGTATGTGTCACCTTCCCACCAGGGTCCACGATGAGGAACACTTCACTGGGTGAACTGGAGAATGAATCGGACGTCACGTGTAGGGACCATGTTGTTGCCTGCACAAAGACTTTCCATGTGGCAAGCCTGCTGATGTCTGGGAGCTGAGGACTGGAAAGAATGCACACAGGTCCACAGAGAGTTATTTGTATCCGGTATTTCTTAGAGAGTTTGAGCAGAAGGGAAATATCAAATGTAACTGAGGCATCTTGGCAAATAGCTCTGAGGGTGAGAGTCTCAGACTCAGTAGTGAGGTTGAGGTGCTGCACAGCCTTTGGCAAGACGATGCTCCAATATGAGCCGTCAGTTTCTGCGTCATCAAGCTCGATGGCGGGGGATTTCAAGATGGTGGCTAGCTTACACAGGACGAGTTGGCAGGCTGACCGTACTTATCGCGCGGGGCTGACCGTACTTATCCCGCGGGGCTGACCGTACTTATCCTGCGGGGCTGACCGTACTTATCCTGCGAGGCTGACCGTACTTATCCTGCGGGGCTGACCGTACTTATCCTGCGGGGCTGACCGTACTTATCCTGCGGGGATGACCGTACTTATCCTGCGGGGATGACCGTACTTATCCTGCGGGGATGACCGTACTTATCCTGCGGGGATGACCGTACTTATCCTGCGGGGCTGACTGTACTTATCCTGCGGGGCTGACCGTACTTATCCTGCGGGGATGACCGTACTTATCCCGTGGGGCTGACCGTACTTATCCCGTGGGGCTGACCGTACTTATCCCGTGGGGCTGACCGTACTTATCCTGCGGGGATGACCGTACTCATCCTGCGGGGATGACCGTACTCATCCTGCGGGGCTGACCGTACTTATCCTGCGGGGCTGACCGTACTTATCCTGCGGGGCTGACCGTACTTATCCTGCGGGGCTGACCGTACTTATCCCTGGGGCTGACCGTACTTATCCCTGGGGCTGACCGTACTTATCCTGCAAGACTGACCGTACTTATCCCGCGGGGCTGACGGTACTTATCCTGCGAGGCTGACCGTACTTATCCTGCGGGGCTGACTGTACTTATCCTGCGGGGCTGACCGTACTTATCCTGCGGGGCTGACCGTACTTATCCTGCGAGGCTGACCGTACTTATCCTGCGAGGCTGACCGTACTTATCCTGCAGGGCTGACCGTACTTATCCTGCAGGGCTGACCGTACTTATCCTGCTGGGCTGACCGTACTTATCCTGCTGGGCTGACCGTACTTATCCTGCGGAGCTGACCGTACTTATCCTGCGGGGATGACCGTACTTATCCTGCGGGGATGACCGTACTTATCCTGCGGGGCTGACCGTACTTATCCTGCGGGGCTGACCGTACTTATCCTGCGGGGATGACCGTACTTATTCCGCGGGGCTGACCATACTTATCCCAGGGGCTGACCGTACTTATCCCTGGGGCTGACCGTACTTATCCTGCGGGGCTGACCGTACTTATCCTGCGGGGATGACCGTACTTATCCTGCGGGGATGACCGTACTTATCCTGCGGGGATGACCGTACTTATCCTGCGGGGATGACCGTACTTATCCCTGGGGCTGACCGTACTTATCCCTGGGGCTGACCGTACTTATCCCTGGGGCTGACCGTAGTTATCCTGCAAGGCTGACCGTACTTATCCTGCGGGGCTGACCGTACTTATCCTGCGGGGCTGACCGTACTTATCCTGCAGGGCTGACCGTACTTATCCTGCAGGGCTGACCGTACTTATCCTGCAGGGCTGACCGTACTTATCCTGCAGGGCTGACCGTACTTATCCTGCAGGGCTTGTAAGGCAGCAGTATAAGGTCTTGGGTCATGCATGTAGGCCTTGGAGTGCACTTGGAAGTTTCAGGTGTCCAAGAAGCAATTGATACTTATACCGCTCATTCAGGTGTCTGTGATTGTTCATCATGTCGTCCAGGGCAATTTTGAGGAGGGCAAAGTCACTCTCATTGCCGCTCTCGAAATGGGGCAACGATGGCTTTGAGATGAGGCAATCAGCTGTTACTTGCCAAGTGGCAAAGCAGGTGCTGGACAGGGTGCAATCTGGTCAGGAGCAGGGTATGGTGCTGCTGGATTGGGATAGGGCACGCCTAAACCCGGAGAGAAGTAGTGTTCTCCTGGAACTGGGTAACGCCGAGGGGAGTAGGGTGCTACTGGAACTGGGTAAGCCGGAGGGAAGTAGGGTCCTACTGGAACTGGGTAACCCGGAGGGAAGTAGGGTGCTACTGGAACTGGGTAACCCGGAGGGAAGTAGGGTGCTACTGGAACTGGGTAACCAGGAGAGAAGTAGGGTGCTACTGGAACTGGGTAACCCGGAGGGAAGTAGGGTGCTACTGGAACTGGGTAACCCGGTGGGAAGTAGGGTGCTACTGGAACTGGGTAACCCGGAGGGAAGTAGGGTGCTACTGGAACTGGGTAACCCGGAGGGAAGAAGGGTGCGACTGGAACTGGGTAACCCGGAGGGAAGTAGAGTGCTACTGGAACTGGGTAACCCGGAAAGAAGTAGGGTGCTACTGGAACTGGGTAACCCGGAGGGAAGTAGGGTGCTACTGGAACTGGGTAACCCGGAGGGAAGTAGGGTGCTACTGGAACTGGGTAACCCGGATGGAAGTAGGGTGCTACTGGAACTGGGTAACCCGGAGGGAAGTAGGGTGCTACTGGAACTGGGTAACCCGGAGGGAAGTAGGGTGCTACTGGAACTGGGTAACCCGGAGAGAAGTAGGGTGCTACTGGAACTGGGTAACCCGGAGGGAAGTAGGGTGCTACTGGAACTGGGTAACCCGGAGGGAAGTAGGGTGCTACTGGAACTGGGTAACCCGGATGGAAGTAGGGTGCTACTGGAACTGGGTAACCCGGAGGGAAGTAGGGTGCTACTGGAACTGGGTAACCCGGAGAGAAGTAGGGTGCTACTGGAACTGGGTAACCCGGAGGGAAGTAGGGTGCTACTGGAACTGGGTAACCCGGAGGGAAGTAGGGTGCTACTGGAACTGGGTAACCCGGAGGGAAGTAGGGTGCTACTGGAACTGGGTAACCCGGAGGGAAGTAGAGTGCTACTGGAACTGGGTAACCCGGAGGGAAGTAGGGTGCTACTGGAACTGGGTAACCCGGAGAGAAGTAGTGTTCTCCTGGAACGGGGTAACCCGGAGGGAAGTAGGGTGCTACTGGAACTGGGTAACCCGGAGGGAAGTAGGGTGCTACTGGAACTGGGTAACCCGGAGGGAAGTAGGGTGCTACTGGAACTGGGTAACCCGGAGGGAAGTAGGGTGCTACTGGAACTGGGTAACCCGGAGGGAAGTAGGGTGCTACTGGAACTGGGTAACCCGGAGGGAAGTAGGGTGCTACTGGAACTGGGTAACCCGGAGGGAAGTAGGGTGCTACTGGAACTGGGTAACCCGGAGGGAAGTAGAGTGCTACTGGAACTGGGTAACCCGGAGGGAAGTAGGGTGCTACTGGAACTGGGTAACCTGGAGGGAAGTAGGGTGCTACTGGAACTTGGTAACCCGGAGGGAAGTAGGGTACTACTGAACTGGGTAACCAGGAGGGAAGTAGGGTGCTACTGGAACTGGGTAACCCGGAGGGAAGTAGGGTGCTATTGGAACTGGGTAACCCGGAGGGAAGTAGGGTGCTACTGGAACTGGGTAACCCGGAGGGAAGTAGGGTGCTACTGGAACTGGGTAACCTGGAGGGAAGTAGGGTGCTACTGGAACTGGGTAACCCGGAGGGAAGTAGGGTGCTACTGGAACTGGGTAACCCGGAGGGTGGTAGTGTTCTCCAACATCTTCCTCTTCTCTT
The DNA here is from genome assembly GCF_965601325.2 of Salmo salar. Lineage (NCBI taxonomy): Eukaryota > Metazoa > Chordata > Actinopteri > Salmoniformes > Salmonidae > Salmo > Salmo salar. Next base: position 167,294,396 of record NC_138291.1, on the reverse strand, counting down.
TAAGGAAGGATGTGACGAGTTTGGCTACCTGTAGCTCATTCTCTGTTTGCTTTCATGGCCGCCGCCTGCCCAGTTGTTTGACTATTGCTTCACAGGCCTGGTGAGCTTCTTCCCGTCGACACTGAGCTTCTTCCTGTTGCCCGCTGAGCCTCTCTGGCTTTGGCTACTAGGCGTTGACACACTATGTAAACGTTGTGATCTTCCTGTATTTGACAATGTAGCTCAGCAATCTCCATGAGCTTCATTCTTTCCTCCAACATAGCTGCTTGGAAATTAGAAAGGGCTGGGAAGCGGCTCACCAACGAGCGGGCGATATATCTGGAACAGGATACACTCCTATCTGATAGGATGTCCGCTCGATTACTCCATCGTCCTGGTCAGAGGAGTGGCTGCGTTGTGGATAGGCGTTGTTCTTGGTGAGAGACTGCATAGTCAGCCAGGTGAGCTGGGGGATGTCTCTCTCTGGGAATACGGGGCTGTTGATTGATGGTTGCTTAAGATATCAAAATGTCAGGTGTTGGAACCCCTGGAACCCCCTCGTTTGTTATGTCATAAGTCATATTAGATCAAATAGAATCTATCCAATTAGAATACTTTATTTATTGCATCATAGTCAGTTAGATTACATAATTTACATTGCAAATGTAAATAAATAAATAAAACAAATCATGTAAAAAATCTATTTAGCTTACACATAAATAGCCAATAACCTGTTAAAAACAACAATTTGTACAGCAGGACTCCCCAGTTCAGCTTTCCATTTCAGTTTCATAGATTTATTTTAGTTAAAATGACATTGTTGATTATATTTACAGTTTTCAACAAAATAGTAGACCTACAGTTGTTTTGTCTTCTGTGTTGGACTACATCCCTCATCATGTTATACATCATCCTCGGCATAAGACTAAAGTCATACAGCTTAACGAGTGTGTGTGTGTGTGTGTGTGTGTGTGTGTGTGTGTGTGTGTGTTTGTGCGAATGCGTGCTTGTGTTTTGAACCAAAATAGCTCCAGCGTTGTTTGCAAAGTGCAGACAGGAGAGGAACAGAGAGATAGAGAGAGAGAGCGAGAGAAGGGGGAGTGTGGAGGGTTGTGCAGAGTGAGATTACGTAACGACAGATTAATCATGTGGAGAGAAATAATCTGAGATTAGCACCGTGCCAGCCAGAGGGAGAGAGGGATGGACGATGGGAGGAGGGTACAGAAAGAGGGAAAGATGAAGGGAAGAGAAATAGAGGGAGGAAGATGGAGAGATGAAAACCTCTGTTAGGCATAAACAACCAAACCTTACCATAAACAACCAAACTTTACTACAAACAACCAAACTTTACTACAAACAACCAAACCTTACCATAAACAACCAAACCTTACTACAAACAACCAAACCTTACCATAAACAACCAAACCTTACCATAAACAACCAAACCTTACCATAAAGAACCAAACCTTATTATAAACAACCAAACCTTATTATAAACAACCAAACCTTATTATAAACAACCAAACCTTATTATAAACAACCAAACCTTATTATAAACAACCAAACCTTACTACAAACAACCAAACCTTACTACAAACAACCAAACTTTACCATAAACAACCAAACCTTATTATAAACAACCAAACCTTATTATAAACAACCAAACCTTACCACAAACAACCAAACCTTACCTCAAACAACCAAACCTTACCATAAACAACCAAACCTTACCATAAACAACCAAACCTTACCATAAACAACCAAACCTTACCATAAACAACCAAACCTTACCATAAACAACCAAACCTTACCATAAACAACCAAACCTTACCATAAACAACCAAACCTTACCACAAACAACCAAACCTTACCACAAACAACCAAACCTTACCACAAACAACCAAACCTTACCACAAACAACCAAACCTTACCATAAACAACCAAACCTTACCATAAACAACCAAACCTTACCATAAACAACCAAACCTTACCATAAACAACCAAACCTTTCTATAAACAACCAAACCTTACCATAAACAACCAAACCTTACCATAAACAACCAAACCTTACCATAAACAACCAAACCTTACCATAAACAACCAAACCTTACCATAAACAACCAAACCTTACCATAAACAACCAAACTTTACCATAAACAACCAAACCTTACCATAAACAACCAAACCTTACTACAAACAACCAAACCTTACCATAAACAACCAAACCTTATTATAAACAACCAAACCTTACTATAAACAACCAAACCTTACCATAAACAACCAAACCTTATTATAAACAACCAAACCTTACCATAAACAACCAAACCTTATTATAAACAACCAAACCTTACTATAAACAACCAAACCTTACTATAAACAACCAAACCTTACCATAAACAACCAAACCTTACTACAAACAACCAAACTTTACCATAAACAACTAAACCTTATTATAAACAACCAAACCTTACTACAAACAACCAAACTTTACCATAAACAACTAAACCTTATTATAAACAACCAAACCTTATTATAAACAACCAAACCTTACCATAAACAACCAAACCTTACCATAAACAACCAAACCTTACCATAAACAACCAAACCTTACTATAAACAACCAAACCTTACCATAAACAACCAAACCTTACCATAAACAACCAAACCTTACCATAAACAACCAAACCTTACCATAAACAACCAAACCTTACTACAAACAACCAAACCTTATTATAAACAATTAAACCTTACCATAAACAACCAAACCTTACTATAAACAACCAAACCTTACCATAAACAACCAAACCTTACCATAAACAACCAAACCTTACCATAAACAACCAAACCTTACTATAAACAACCAAACCTTATTATAAACAACCAAACCTTACTACAACCAAACCTTACTACAAACAACCAAACCTTATTATAAACAACCAAACCTTATTATAAACAACCAAACCTTATTATAAACAACCAAACCTTATTATAAACAACCAAACCTTATTATAAACAACCAAACCTTACTATAAACAACCAAACCTTACTGTAAACAACCAAACCTTACCGTAAACAACCAAACCTTACCGTAAACAACCAAACCTTACCGTAAACAACCAAACCTTACCGTAAACAACCAAACCTTACCGTAAACAACCAAACCTTACTATAAACAACCAAACCTTACTACAAACAACCAAACCTTACTACAAACAACCAAACCTTACTACAAACAACCAAACCTTACTACAAACAACCAAACCTTACTACAAACAACCAAACCTTACTATAAACAACCAAACCTTACTATAAACAACCAAACCTTACCACAAACAACCAAACCTTACCATAAACAACTAAACCTTACCATAAACAACCAAACCTTACCATAAACAACCAAACCTTACCATAAACAACCAAACCTTACTACAAACAATTAAACCTTACCATAAACAACCAAACCTTACCATAAACAACCAAACCTTACCACAAACAACCAAACCTTACCATAAACAACCAAACCTTATTATAAACAACCAAACCTTACCATAAACAACCAAACCTTATTATAAACAATTAAACCTTACCATAAACAACCAAACCTTACCATAAACAACCAAACCTTACTACAAACAACCAAACCTTACCATAAACAACCAAACCTTATTATAAACAACCAAACCTTACCATAAACAACCAAACCTTATTATAAACAACCAAACCTTACCATAAACAACCAAACCTTATTATAAACAATTAAACCTTACCATAAACAACCAAACCTTACCATAAACAACCAAACCTTACTACAAACAACCAAACCTTACCATAAACAACCAAACCTTATTATAAACAACCAAACCTTACCATAAACAACCAAACCTTATTATAAACAACCAAACCTTACCATAAACAACCAAACCTTACTATAAACAACCAAACCTTACCATAAACAACCAAACCTTACTATAAACAACCAAACCTTACCATAAACAACCAAACCTTATTATAAACAATTAAACCTTACCATAAACAACCAAACCTTACCATAAACAACCAAACCTTACTACAAACAACCAAACCTTACCATAAACAACCAAACCTTACTATAAACAACCAAACCTTACCATAAACAACCAAACCTTATTATAAACAACCAAACCTTACCATAAACAACCAAACCTTACTATAAACAACCAAACCTTACCATAAACAACCAAACCTTACCATAAACAACCAAACCTTATTATAAACAACCAAACCTTACTACAAACAACCAAACCTTATTATAAACAACCAAACCTTATTATAAACAACCAAACCTTATTATAAACAACCAAACCTTACTATAAACAACCAAACCTTACCATAAACAACCAAACCTTACCATAAACAACCAAACCTCACCATAAACAACCAAACCTTACTATAAACAACCAAACCTTACTACAAACAACCAAACCTTACTACAAACAACCAAACCTTACTGTAAACAACCAAACCTTACCGTAAACAACCAAACCTTACTACAAACAACCAAACCTTATTATAAACAACCAAACCTTATTATAAACAACCAAACCTTACTATAAACAACCAAACCTTACCATAAACAACCAAACTTTACCATAAACAACCAAACTTTACCATAAACAACCAAACCTTATTATAAACAACCAAACCTTACCATAAACAACCAAACCTTATTATAAACAATTAAACCTTACCATAAACAACCAAACCTTATTATAAACAACCAAACCTTATTATAAACAACCAAACCTTATTACAAACAACCAAACTTTACCATAAACAACCAAACCTTATTATAAACAACCAAACCTTATTATAAACAACCAAACCTTATTATAAACAATTAAACCTTACCATAAACAACCAAACCTTACCATAAACAACCAAACCTTACTATAAACAACCAAACCTTACTATAAACAACCAAACCTTATTATAAACAACCAAACCTTACCATAAACAACCAAACCTTACCATAAACAACCAAACCTTACTACAAACAACCAAACCTTACTACAAACAACCAAACCTTACTACAAACAACCAAACCTTACCATAAACAACCAAACCTTACTACAAACAACCAAACCTTACTACAAACAACCAAACCTTACCATAAACAACCAAACCTTACTACAAACATCCAAACCTTATTATAAACAACCACACTTTACCATAAACAACTAAACCTTACTACAAACAACCAAACTTTACCATAAACAACTAAACCTTATTATAAACAACCAAACCTTACTATAAACAACCAAACCTTACCATAAACAACCAAACCTTACCATAAACAACCAAACCTTACCATAAACAACCAAACCTTACCATAAACAACCAAACCTTACTACAAACAACCAAACCTTATTATAAACAACCAAACCTTACCATAAACAACCAAACCTTACCATAAACAACCAAACCTTACCATAAACAACCAAACCTTATTATAAACAACCAAACCTTACTACAAACAACCAAACCTTATTACAAACAACCAAACCTTATTACAAACAACCAAACCTTATTACAAACAACCAAACCTTATTATAAACAACCAAACCTTATTATAAACAACCAAACCTTATTATAAACAACCAAACCTTATTATAAACAACCAAACCTTATTATAAACAACCAAACCTTATTATAAACAACCAAACCTTATTATAAACAACCAAACCTTACTATAAACAACCAAACCTTACTATAAAAAACCAAACCTTATTATAAAAAACCAAACCTTATTATAAACAACCAAACCTTATTATAAACAACCAAACCTTACTACAAACAACCAAACCTTACTACAAACAACCAAACCTTACCATAAACAACCAAACCTTACTATAAACAACCAAACCTTACCATAAACAACCAAACCTTACCATAAACAACCAAACCTTACCATAAACAACCAAACCTTACCATAAACAACCAAACCTTACCATAAACAACCAAACCTTACCATAAACATGACTATTGGAGTCTACTGTACACATCCATTGCCGTCCTGAGGGTTTGACCCATAGAGGTCTATAGAACAGCGTATGTTATATCTATGGTGGGTTTGACCGCTGTCAGTGCACATGAATAGAACATTTTAACTACATAGCTAGAGTAACTGAAGCTACAGTGCATCAGACTACGCTGGACAGTCAGACTATTAGGCTACACACACACAAACAGCTGACACAGACAGCACGCAGTGTACACAATGAGACATAATAAACACACACTCACACCCAAACAGCATGCCCACAAAACACAACACAACACCACACCACATAACACTGCCAATTGTAGGAGGTGGGAGAGAAGAAAAGAGAGAAGAGAGAGGAGAAGAGAGAGATGAGAAGAGAGAGGAGAAGAGAGAAGACAGATGAGAAGAGAGAAGAGAAGAGAGTGGAGAAGAGAGATGAGGAGAGAAGAGAGATGAGAAGAGAGATGAGGAGAGAGATGAGAATAGAGAAGAGAAGAGAGATGAGAATAGAGAAGAGAGATGAGAAGAGAGAGGAGAAGAGAGATGAGAAGAGAAGAGAGATGAGAAGAGAGAGAAGATAGATGAGAAGAGAGAAGAGGAGAGAGAGGAGAAGACAGATGAGAAGAGAAGAGAGAGGAGAAGAGAGATGAGAAGAGAGAGGAGAAGAGAGAGGAGAAGAGAGATGAGAAGAGAGAGGAGAAGACAGATGAGAAGAGAGAGGAGAAGACAGATGAGAAGAGAGAAGAGAAGTAAGATGAGAAGAGAGAGAAGACAGATGAGAAGAGAGAAGAGAAGATAGAGGAGAAGAGAGATGAGAAAAGAGAGGAGAAGACAGATGAGAAGATAGAGGAGAAGAGAGAGGAGAAGATAGAGGAGAAGAGAGAGGAGAAGATAG
>NC_138291.1:167240000-167282500 GCF_965601325.2 Salmo salar | reverse complement strand
CGTGTGTGTTTGTGTGCACGCGTGTTTGTCTGTGGCGTGCATGCATGCGTGTGTGTCCATGCGTGTAAGTGTTTATGTATGACACACACATTTACCAGAGAAATTCCTGGTCACCAGCATAGCAGTCAGGACGGCTCCCTATGGACAGAAGAGAGAGAGAGAGGACTATTTCAGACCCTTTCCATTCACCAGGAAGACCACTTATAACCCACTCATACTATTATAGTTCAAGATTTTATCAATGAATATTAAAGAGATTCTACGGTACTTTTGCATACTTTTTAGCCAGTAGTTCTCAAAGTAATCCCCACGAGCCAAAAGTGGTCCCCGACAATGTGCAGTTATGTGCACCACCCCACTGCTCTCTCTTACTCTACTGTGTGTGTCTTGCTAGCCCTTTATTTATTTAACCTTTATTTAACTAGCTAGCTGTCAAAAATGGTGAGAAGCTGAAGCTCATTGGCTGAAACTGAAATTGCTAGGGGGCTGGCCCACTAGGGATGGGGTCTGAAATAATTTTACGATTCGAATAGTGCCATGAAGTTTTGTTGGATATCCTAGCTAGGCTTATTATAGCTAGTTAGGCTAATTGTAGTTAGCTAGGATAATTGTAACTAGCTAGGCTGATTGTAGCTAGCTAGGCTAATTGTGTCTACATGCTGCACTTTCTCCCCAACCCCATTCAGAGAAAACAGCAGCCTACCTGTTGGTTGCTCGTTGTAGCCTACTCCTTCTCATTTCGCAAACTGTTAATTCCGTAATTTTAATGCATTTTGTATTGCATTAAATGAAATCTCACTCCACTCGCTACACATTGAACCTCTTTGACGCTTTGATTGGCCAACATTAACAATAAGTGACTGTGCATGTCATATAAACTACATTGAAAAGTTTGTTGTGTTATTAAATTAATAATTTCAAATGACGTGGTATATCCTTGTATGTAACAATGTCACATGGATATTTTTACTTTATTTAAAAAAATCTATAATATATTTTTTTCATGACAAAAACTATTCAAATCCTAATGTCAGTTTGAATATTTTAATAACTGTGCACATCCCTATGGCCCATGTGTGGGTAAATGTAGGGAAAATGGCCCCACACAGCATCCAGAAAACAGTTGTTTTCAAACTTGGGATTTTGTGGCTAATTGAGGTTATATTATGCATGTATGAACTACACATTAAAACATCCAGCCCAAAGAGGGAGGTTTAAAAAATACTTAGTAGAAGTTCTGTAACATGTCTTTAACCTGTTAGGGCTAGGGGGCAGTATTTACACGGCCGGATAAAAAACGTACCCGATTTAATCTGGTTATTACTACTGCCCAGAAACTAGAATATGCATATAATTATTGGCTTTGGATAGAAAACACCCTAAAGTTTCTAAAACTGTTTGAATGGTGTCTGTGAGTATAACAGAACTCATATGGCAGGCAAAAACCTGAGAAGATTCTGTACAGGAAGTGCCCTCTCTGACCATTCCTTGAGCTTCTTGACTCTTTTTATTGAAAACTTAGGATCTTTGCAGTAACGTGACACTTCCAACGGCTCCCATAGGCTCTCAGAACCCGGGAAAAAGCTGAATGATGTCGAGGCAGCCCCTGGCTGAAAAACATTAGCGCGTTTGGATAGTGGTCGGTCAGAGTACTATGAGACTGAGGCGCATGCACGAGGCGACCCCATGTTTTTATTTTCTCTCTCTTTGTACTAAAACACAGATTCCCGGTTGGAATATTATCGCTTTTTTACGAGAAAAATGGCATAAAAATTGATTTTAAACAGCGTGACAAAAAAATTCTAAATATTCCATTACCGTACACTTCGAAGTACGGTAATGGAATATTTAGAATTTTTTTGTCACGAAACGCGTCGTGTGTGTCACCCTTCTTTACACTTCGGATAGTGTCTTGAACGCACGAACAAAACAGAGGATATTTGAACATAACTATGGATTATTTTGAACCAAACCAACATTTGTTATTGAAGTAGAAGTCCTGGGAGTGCATTCTGACGAAGAACAGCAAAGGTAATAACATTTTTCTTATAGTAAATCTGACTTTGGTCAGGGCTAAACTTGGTGGGTGTCTAAATAGCTAGCCCTGTGATGCCGGGCTATCTACTCAGAATATTGCAAAATGTGCTTTCACCGAAAAGCTATTTTAAAATCGGACATAGCGAGTGCATAGAGGAGTTCTGTATCTATAATTCTTAAAATAATTGTTATGCTTTTTGTGAACGTTTATCGTGAGTAATTTAGTAAATTCACCGGAAGTTTGTGGGGGGTATGCTAGTTCTGAACGTCACATGCTAATGTAAAAAGCTGTTTTTTGATATAAATATGAACTTGATTGAACAAAACATGCATGTATTGTATAACATAATGTCCTAAGATTGTCATCTGATGAAGATCATCAAAGGTTAGTGCTGCATTTAGCTGTGGTTTGGGTTTATGTGACATTATATGCTAGCTTAAAAAATGGGTGTCTGATTATTTCTGGCTGGGTACTCTGCTGACATAATCTAATGTTTTGCTTTCGTTGTAAAGCCTTTTTGAAATCAGACAGTGTGGTTAGATTAACGAGAGTCTTGTCTTTAAAATGGTGTAAAATAGTCATATGTTTGAGAAATTGAAGTAATAGCATTTCTAAGGTTTTTGAATAACGCGCCACAGGATTCCGGGGGGTATGTGCCCTCTCTGACCATTTCTTGGCCTTCTATAGCCACTTTATGGAAAATAGAGGATCTCTGCTGTAACGTGACATTTTCTAAGGCTCCTATAGGCTCTCAGAAGGCGCCAGAATGGGGAATGATGACTCTGCAGTCCCTGGGCGAAAAACAGTAGGGGATTTGGAAAGTGGTCGATCTGAGAACAATGACGTGGGTGCGCGCATGCATGTGACGACTCCATTTACTTCTTTCAGTCTTTGAACGGATACAACGTCTCCTGGTCGGAATATTATCGCTATTTTACGAGAAATCGCATAAAAATGTATTTTAAACAGCGTTTGACATGCTTCGAAGTACGGTAATGGAATATTTAGATTTTTTTTGTCACGATACGCGCCGGCGCGTCACCCTTCGGATAGTGTCTTGAACGCAAGAACAGAACGCAGCTATTTGGATATAACTATGGATTATTTGGAACCAAAACAACATTGGGTGTTGAAGTAGAAGTCCTGGGAGTGCATTCTGACGAAGAACAGCAAAGGTAATCCAATTTTTCTTATAGTAAATCTGAGTTTGGTGAGTGCCAAACTTGGTGGGTGTCAAAATAGCTAGCCATGATGGCCGGGCTATCTACTCAGAATATTGCAAAATGTGCTTTCACCGAAAAGCTATTTTAAAATCGGACACCGCGATTGCATCAAGGAGTTCTGTATCTATAATTCTTAAAATAATTGTGAACGTTTATCATGAGTAATTTAGTAAATTCACCGGAAGTGTTCGGTGGGTATGCTAGTTCTGAACGTCACATGCTAATGTAAAAAGCTGGTTTTTGATATAAATATGAACTTGATTGAACAAAACATGCATGTATTGTATAACATAATGTCCTAGGAGTGTCATCTGATGAAGATCATCAAAGGTTAGTGCTGCATTTAGCTGTGGTTTTGGTTTTTGTGACATTATATGCTAGCTTGAAAAATGGGTGTCTGATTATTTCTGGCTGGGTACTCTCCTGACATAATCTAATGTTTTGCTTTCGTTGTAAAGCCTTTTTGAAATCGGACAATGTGGTTAGATAAAGGAGAGTCTTGTCTTTAAAATGGTGTAAAATAGTCATATGTTTGAAAAATTGAAGTTTTGGGATTTTTGAGGAGCCCTATCATTGGATATTGGCGAGGCGTTCCGCTAGTGGAACATCTAGATGTAAGAGGTTTTAACTAAGAGCATGTGTGATCACGGTAGAAGTTCCGTAACATGTATTTAACTAACTAAGAGCATGTGTGATCACGGTAGAAGTTCTGTAACATGTCTTTAACTAACTAAGAGCATGTGCGATCACGTGGACACCATACAATAAGAATGGCTAGCCTGTGTACACACATACACTAACAGGCTGTGTTTCTTGTGTGTGTGTTCCTTCCTTTCCAGATGCAGCAGTATTATCGATCGTCTCATCATGACATATAGCCTTGGTCTCAAACACACACTCTCTGCCTTCCAAATGGCACCCTATTCCCTATGTAGTACGTACACTACGGACCCTATAGATCCTGGGAAAAAGTAGTGCACTATATAGGCAGTATGGCACCATTTGGGACACGACAACTAGCCTCCATTATTCCCAGTGTAACATACATGAACCAGTCTGTTCCAGCTCATCTAAACATACTAGCAGAATCCATATGTCTGGCCACATCATCCAGACATCATCCTCTATGAACAGAGAAAGGCACCAATCCATCTATCATGTCATGGGAGATATAGAGGGAGAGAGAGATGGAGGGGAGGGAGAGAGAGAGAGAGATAGAGAGGAGGGAGAGAGAGATGGAGGGGAGGGAGGGAGAGAGAGATAGAGAGGAGGGAGAGAGAGATAGAGAGGAGGGAGAGAGAGATAGAGAGGAGGGAGAGAGAGAGATGGAGGGGAGGGAGAGAGAGAGAGAGAGAGATAGAGAGGAGGGAGAGAGAGAGAGGGGGGAGAGAGATAGAGAGAAGGGAGAGAGAGAGATGGAGGGGAGGGAGAGAGAGAGATGGAGGGAGAGAGAGAGATGGAGGGGAGGGAGAGAGAGAGATGGAGGGGAGGGAGAGAGAGAGATGAGGGGAGGGAGAGAGAGAGATGAGGGGAGGGAGAGAGAGAGATGAGGGGAGGGAGAGAGAGAGATGAGGGGAGGGAGAGAGAGAGAGAGAGATGGAGGGGAGGGAGAGAGAGATATGGAAGGGAGGGAGAGAGAGCGATGGAGGGGAGGGAGAGAGAGAGGAGGGAGAGAGCGAGATGGAGGGGAGGGAGAGAGAGATATGGAGGTGAGGGAAAGAGAGAGAGGGAGAAGGGAGGAGAGAGAGATATGGAGGGGAGGGAGAGAGAGGGAGAAGGGAGCAGAGAAAGAGAGGAGGTGAGAGATGCAGGGGAGAAAGAGAGATGGAGGGGAGAGAGAGACAGAGAGAGAGAGCTACACAGAGAGAGAGAGAGAGCTACAGAGAAAGAGAGAGAGACAGAGAGAGAGAGCTACAGAGAAAGAGAGAGAGCTACAGAGAAAAAGAGAGAGAGAGAGCTACAGAGAGAGAGAGAGCTACAGAGAGAGAGAGCGAGAGCTACAGAGAAAGAGAGAGAGAAAGAGAGAGAGAGAGAGCTACAGAGAGAAAGAGGTCATGAGCAGATGAGCTCCTGCATTTTTCAGCATGTTCTTAAAAAGGATAGATTTAGAGTTAGATAAACTTAGATTTTTTGACAGGGACATATTCAGGATTCCACCCTCTACAACATAACCTTCACTCCAAATCAAAACTCAAAACCTACAACCTGATTTTGGATGGAATTACGGAATTACCTGGAAGGCTTACAACTACCAAACATTATTATTATTGTTCCCTTTTTGCTGACTGTTATAAAAATGGGAACATAAGCAACCTTATCTTCCACGCAGACCATCCCCTGGCAACTCAGGATACTAGACAACGAGGACTCTGAGTCAGCTAATATAAATCTCTATAAGTCTGGAACAGTATTGGTCCAGGGAAACCGCAAACAGTTTCAGCTGGACTTTCACCTAATCAAAGAAATAGCTCAGGAGGAGAACCTCTCCCTTGAGAAAGATATTCCCACCAGTGGGTCAGACCAGACCTCTTCATTATATAACCCCACAGACGAGCAACCCCAAGCAGAAAGTCAACCTCACAGCTCAGAGTACTACTCCCTCACTGAAATGAAGGATACATTTACCAAGCTGGAGGTATTTTACATTACATTTAAGTCATTTAGCAGACGCTCTTATCCAGAGCGACTTACAAATTGGTGCATTCACCTTATAATATCCAGTGGAACAACCACTTTACAATAGTGCATCTAAATCTTTAAGGGGGGGTTAGAAGGATTACTTTATCCTATCCCAGGTATTCCTTAAAGAGGTGGGGTTTCAGGTGACTCCGGAAGGTGGTGATTGACTCCGCTGTCCTGGCGTCGTGAGGGAGCTTGTTCCACCATTGGGGTGCCAGAGCAGCGAAGAGTTTTGACTGGGCTGAGCGGGAACTGTGCTTCCTCAGAGGTAGGGAGGCGAGCAGGCCAGAGGTGGATGAACGCAGTGCCCTTGTTTGGGTGTAGGGCCTGATCAGAGCCTGAAGGTACGGAGGTGCCGTTCCCCTCACAGCTCCATAGGCAAGCACCATGGTCTCGTAGCGGATGCGAGCTTCGACTGGAAGCCAGTGGAGAGAGCGGAGGAGCGGGTGACATGAGAGAACTTGGGAAGGTTGAACACCAGACGGGCTGCGGCGTTCTGGATGAGTTGTAGGGGTTTAATGGCACAGGCAGGGAGCCCAGCCAACAACGAGTTGCAGTAATCCAGACGGGAGATGACAAGTGCCTGGATTAGGACCTGCGCCGCTTCCTGTGTGAGGCAGGGTCGTACTCTGCGAATGTTGTAGAGCATGAACCTACAGGATCGGGTCACCGCCTTGATGTTAGTGGAGAACGACAGGGTGTTGTCCAGGGTCACGCCGAGGCTCTTAGCACTCTGGGAGGAGGACACAAGGGAGTTGTCAACCATGATGGCGAGATCATGGAACGGGCAGTCCTTCCCCGGGAGGAAGAGCAGCTCCGTCTTGCCGAGGTTCAGCTTGAGGTGGTGATCCGTCATCCACACTGATATGTCTGCCAGACATGCAGAGATGCGATTCGCCACCTGGTTGTCAGAAGGGGGAAAGGAGAAGATTAATTGTGTGTCATCTGCATAGCAATGATATGAGAGACCATGTGAGGATATGACAGAGCCAAGTGACTTGGTGTATAGCGAGAATAGGAGAGGGCCTAGAACAGAGCCCTGGGGGACACCAGTGGTGAGAGCACGTGGTGCGGAGACAGATTCTCGCCACGCCACCTGGTAGGAGCGACCTGTCAGGTAGGACGCAATCCAAGCGTGGGCCGCGCCGGAGATGCCCAGCTCGGAGAGGGTGGAGAGGAGGATCTGATGGTTCACAGTATCAAAGGCAGCAGATAGGTCTAGAAGGATGAGAGCAGAGGAGAGAGAGTTAGCTTTAGCAGTGCGGAGAGCCTCTGTGACACAGAGAAGAGCAGTCTCAGTTGAATGCCCAGTCTTGAAACCTGACTGATTAGGATCAAGAAGGTCATTCTGAGAGAGATAGCAAGAGAGCTGGCCAAGGACGGCACGTTCAAGAGTTTTGGAGAGAAAGGAAAGAAGGGATACTGGTCTGTAGTTGTTGACATCGGAGGGATCGAGTGTAGGTTTTTTCAGAAGGGGTGCAACTCTCGCTCTCTTGAAGACGGAAGGGACGTAGCCAGCGGTCAAGGATGAGTTGATGAGCGAGGTGAGGTAGGGGAGAAGGTCTCCGGAAATGGTCTGGAGAAGAGAGGAGGGGATAGGGTCAAGTGGGCAGGTTGTTGGGCGGCCGGCCGTCACAAGACGCGAGATGGCAGGTGGAGCTGGAGATGATTACACTCCAGTCAGCACAGACCCAGACAACAGTCCAGCACAACAACACCCCCTTAACCAGACCCAGAGAGCTGGAGGTGGAGAGAGACATATCTGCACTCTGGACTGTGGTGAGACAACTTCAACAGGAGAAAGAGCAGGAGAAGAACAGAGCACTAGAGGAGAAGATCAGACTGCTGGAGGAGAGGGTGAGGGGGATGGAGGGAGAGGATCAGACTGCTGGAGGAGAGGATCAGACTGCTGGAGGAGAGGGTGAGGGGGATGGAGGAGAGGATCAGACTACAGGAGGAGAGGGTGAGGGGGATGGAGGGAGAGGTTCAGACTACAGGAGGATAGGGGGAGGGGGATGGTGGAGAGGATCAGACTGCTGGCGGAGAGGGTGAGGGGGAGGGAGGAGAGGATCAGACTGCTGGAGGAGAGGGTGAGGGGGATGGAGGGAGAGGATCAGACTACTGGAGGAGAGGGTGAGGGGGATGGAGGGAGAGGATCAGACTACTGGAGGAGAGGGTGAGGGGGATGGAGGGAGGGAGAGGATCCGACTACTGGAGGAGAGGGTGAGGGGGATGGAGGAGAGGATCAGACTGCTGGAGGAGAGGGTGAGGGGGATGGAGGAGAGGGTGAGGGGGATGGAGGGAGAGGATCAGACTACTGGAGGAGAGGGTGAGGGGGATGGAGGAGGTTGAGGGGGATGGAGGAGAGGATCAGACTGCTGGAGGAGAGGGTGAGGGGGATGGAGGAGAGGATCAGACTACTGGAGGAGAGGGTGAGGGGGATGGTGGAGAGGATCAGACTACTGGAGGAGAGGGTGAGGGGGATGGAGGAGAGGAGAGGATCAGACTGCTGGAGGAGAGGGTGAGGGGGATGGAGGAGAGGGTGAGGGGGATGGAGGTAGAGGATCAGACTACTGGAGGAGAGGGTGAGGGGGATGGAGGAGAGGATCAGACTGCTGGAGGAGAGGGTGATGGGGATGGAGGAGAGGGTGAGGGGGATGGAGGGAGAGGATCAGACTACTGGAGGAGAGGGTGAGGGGGATGGAGGAGAGGTTGAGGGGGATGGAGGAGAGGATCAGACTACTGGAGGAGAGGGTGAGGGGGATGGTGGAGAGGATCAGACTGCTGGAGGAGAGGGTGAGGGGGATGGAGGAGAGGATCAGACTACTGGAGGAGAGGGAGAGGGGGATGGAGGAGAGGGTGAGGGAGATGGAGGGAGAGGATCAGACTGCTGGAGGAGAGGGTGAGGGGGATGGAGGGAGAGGATCAGACTGCTGGAGGAGAGGGTGAGGGGGATGGTGGAGAGGATCAGACTACTGGAGGAGAGGGTGAGGGGGATGGAGGAGAGGAGAGGATCAGACTGCTGGAGGAGAGGGTGAGGGGGATGGAGGAGAGGGTGAGGGGGATGGAGGGAGAGGATCAGACTACTGGAGGAGAGGGTGAGGGGGATGGAGGAGAGGATCAGACTGCTGGAGGAGAGGGTGATGGGGATGGAGGAGAGGGTGAGGGGGATGGAGGGAGAGGATCAGACTACTGGAGGAGAGGGTGAGGGGGATGGAGGAGAGGTTGAGGGGGATGGAGGAGAGGATCAGACTACTGGAGGAGAGGGTGAGGGGGATGGTGGAGAGGATCAGACTGCTGGAGGAGAGGGTGAGGGGGATGGAGGAGAGGATCAGACTACTGGAGGAGAGGGAGAGGGGGATGGAGGAGAGGGTGAGGGAGATGGAGGGAGAGGATCAGACTGCTGGAGGAGAGGGTGAGGGGGATGCAGGGAGAGGATCAGACTGCTGGAGGAGAGGGTGAGGGGGATGGAGGAGAGGATCAGACTGCTGGAGGAGAGGGTGAGGGGGATGGAGGGAGAGGTTCAGACTACAGGAGGATAGGGTGAGGGGAATGGAGGAGAGGATCAGACTACTGGAGGAGAGGGTGAGGGGGATGGAGGGAGAGGATCAGACTACTGGAGGAGAGGGTGAGGGGGATGGAGGGAGAGGATCAGACTACTGGAGGAGAGGGTGAGGGGGATGCAGGGAGAGGATCAGACTGCTGGAGGAGAGGGTGAGGGGGATGGAGGAGAGGATCAGACTGCTGGAGGAGAGGGTGAGGGGGATGGAGGGAGAGGTTCAGACTACAGGAGGATAGGGGGAGGGGGATGGTGGAGAGGATCAGACTGCTGGAGGAGAGGGTGAGGGGGATGGAGGAGAGGATCAGACTGCTGGAGGAGAGGGTGAGGGGGATGGAGGAGAGGATCAGACAACTGGAGGAGAGGATCAGACTGCTGGAGGAGAGGGTGAGGGGGATGGAGGAGAGGATCAGACTACAGGAGGAGAGGGTGAGGGGGATGGAGGGAGAGGTTCAGACTACAGGAGGATAGGGGGAGGGGGATGGTGGAGAGGATCAGACTACAGGAGGAGAGGATCAGACTGCTGGAGGAGAGGGTGAGGGGGATGGAGGGAGAGGATCAGACTGCTGGAGGAGAGGATCAGACTGCTGGAGGAGAGGGTGAGGGGGATGGAGGAGAGGATCAGACTACAGGAGGAGAGGGTGAGGGGGATGGAGGGAGAGGTTCAGACTACAGGAGGATAGGGGGAGGGGGATGGTGGAGAGGATCAGACTGCTGGCGGAGAGGGTGAGGGGGAGGGAGGAGAGGATCAGACTGCTGGAGGAGAGGGTGAGGGGGATGGAGGGAGAGGATCAGACTACTGGAGGAGAGGGTGAGGGGGATGGAGGGAGAGGATCAGACTACTGGAGGAGAGGGTGAGGGGGATGGAGGGAGGGAGAGGATCAGACTACTGGAGGAGAGGGTGAGGGGGATGGAGGAGAGGATCAGACTGCTGGAGGAGAGGGTGAGGGGGATGGAGGAGAGGGTGAGGGGGATGGAGGGAGAGGATCAGACTACTGGAGGAGAGGGTGAGGGGGATGGAGGAGGTTGAGGGGGATGGAGGAGAGGATCAGACTGCTGGAGGAGAGGGTGAGGGGGATGGAGGAGAGGATCAGACTACTGGAGGAGAGGGTGAGGGGGATGGTGGAGAGGATCAGACTACTGGAGGAGAGGGTGAGGGGGATGGAGGAGAGGAGAGGATCAGACTGCTGGAGGAGAGGGTGAGGGGGATGGAGGAGAGGGTGAGGGGGATGGAGGGAGAGGATCAGACTACTGGAGGAGAGGGTGAGGGGGATGGAGGAGAGGATCAGACTGCTGGAGGAGAGGGTGATGGGGATGGAGGAGAGGGTGAGGGGGATGGAGGGAGAGGATCAGACTACTGGAGGAGAGGGTGAGGGGGATGGAGGAGAGGTTGAGGGGGATGGAGGAGAGGATCAGACTACTGGAGGAGAGGGTGAGGGGGATGGTGGAGAGGATCAGACTGCTGGAGGAGAGGGTGAGGGGGATAGAGGAGAGGATCAGACTACTGGAGGAGAGGGAGAGGGGGCTGGAGGAGAGGGTGAGGGAGATGGAGGGAGAGGATCAGACTGCTGGAGGAGAGGGTGAGGGGGATGGAGGGAGAGGATCAGACTGCTGGAGGAGAGGGTGAGGGGGATGGTGGAGAGGATCAGACTACTGGAGGAGAGGGTGAGGGGGATGGAGGAGAGGAGAGGATCAGACTGCTGGAGGAGAGGGTGAGGGGGATGGAGGAGAGGGTGAGGGGGATGGAGGGAGAGGATCAGACTACTGGAGGAGAGGGTGAGGGGGATGGAGGAGAGGATCAGACTGCTGGAGGAGAGGGTGATGGGGATGGAGGAGAGGGTGAGGGGGATGGAGGGAGAGGATCAGACTACTGGAGGAGAGGGTGAGGGGGATGGAGGAGAGGTTGAGGGGGATGGAGGAGAGGATCAGACTACTGGAGGAGAGGGTGAGGGGGATGGTGGAGAGGATCAGACTGCTGGAGGAGAGGGTGAGGGGGATGGAGGAGAGGATCAGACTACTGGAGGAGAGGGAGAGGGGGATGGAGGAGAGGGTGAGGGAGATGGAGGGAGAGGATCAGACTGCTGGAGGAGAGGGTGAGGGGGATGCAGGGAGAGGATCAGACTGCTGGAGGAGAGGGTGAGGGGGATGGAGGAGAGGATCAGACTGCTGGAGGAGAGGGTGAGGGGGATGGAGGGAGAGGTTCAGACTACAGGAGGATAGGGTGAGGGGAATGGAGGAGAGGATCAGACTACTGGAGGAGAGGGTGAGGGGGATGGCGGGAGAGGATCAGACTACTGGAGGAGAGGGTGAGGGGGGTGAGGGAGAGGATCAGACTACTGGAGGAGAGGGTGAGGGGGATGCAGGGAGAGGATCAGACTGCTGGAGGAGAGGGTGAGGGGGATGGAGGAGAGGATCAGACTGCTGGAGGAGAGGGTGAGGGGGATGGAGGGAGAGGTTCAGACTACAGGAGGATAGGGGGAGGGGGATGGTGGAGAGGATCAGACTGCTGGAGGAGAGGGTGAGGGGGATGGAGGAGAGGATCAGACTGCTGGAGGAGAGGGTGAGGGGGATGGAGGAGAGGATCAGACAACTGGAGGAGAGGATCAGACTGCTGGAGGAGAGGGTGAGGGGGATGGAGGAGAGGATCAGACTACAGGAGGAGAGGGTGAGGGGGATGGAGGGAGAGGTTCAGACTACAGGAGGATAGGGGGAGGGGGATGGTGGAGAGGATCAGACTACAGGAGGAGAGGATCAGACTGCTGGAGGAGAGGGTGAGGGGGATGGAGGGAGAGGATCAGACTGCTGGAGGAGAGGATCAGACTGCTGGAGGAGAGGGTGAGGGGGATGGAGGAGAGGATCAGACTACAGGAGGAGAGGGTGAGGGGGATGGAGGAGAGGATCAGACTGCTGGAGGTGAGGGGGATGGAGGGAGAGGATCAGACTACTGGAGGAGAGGGTGAGGGGGATGGAGGGAGAGGATCAGACTACTGGAGGAGAGGGTGAGGGGGATGGAGGAGAGGATCAGACTACAGGAGGAGAGGGTGAGGGGGATGGAGGGAGAGGATCAGACTGCTGGAGGAGAGGGTGAGGGGGATGGAGGAGAGGATCAGACTACTGGAGGAGAGGGTGAGGGGGATGGAGGAGGTTGAGGGGGATGGAGGAGAGGATCAGACTACAGGAGGAGAGGGTGAGGGGGATGGTGGAGAGGATCAGACTGCTGGCGGAGAGGGTGAGGGGGATGGAGGGAGAGGATCAGACTACTGGAGGAGAGGGTGAGGGGGATGGAGGAGAGGGTGAGGGGGATGGAGGGAGAGGATCAGACTACTGGAGGAGAGGGTGAGGGGGATGGAGGAGAGGGTGAGGGGGATGGAGGGAGAGGATCAGACTACTGGAGGAGAGGGTGATGGGGATGGAGGAGAGGATCAGACTACTGGAGGAGAGGGTGAGGGGGATGGAGGAGAGGATCAGACTACTGGAGGAGAGGGTGAGGGGGATGGAGGAGAGGATCAGACTACTGGAGGAGAGGGTGAGGGGGATGGCGTGTGACAGAGAACAACCCACTAGAGAGGTGGCCACCACCACAGAGAAGCCAGCAGAACAGTACCTGTGGATGTATTTCATGGCCTACTTTCAAACCAAGTGCCTCTTTGCTTGACATCATCGGAAAATAAAAAGAAATCAGCCAAGACCTCAGAAAATAATTGTAGAACTCCACAAGTCTGGTTCATCCTTGGGAGCAATTTTCAAACGCCTGAAGGTGCCACGTTCATCTGTACAAACAAAGTACGCAAGTATAAACACCATGGGGCCACGTAGCCAGCATACCGCTCAGGAAGGAGATGCGTTCTGTCTCCTAGAGATGAACGTTGTCATGCCATGTGTGTAGGCGCAGGAGAATCAAACTTGGTATAAATGGAGTAGTTTAATAAAGTAAAACAAAACATCCAAAAGCAAAGTACATAATAAAATAAACGTGGAAACAAGAACCCGTCGCGCACCAATCGAATATCACGAGCATAACAACAAACAATCTCTGACAAGGACATGAGGGGAAACAGAGGGTTAAATACACAACAGGTAATGAATGGGATTGGAACCAGGTGTGTAGGGAGACAAGACAAAACCAATGGAAAATGAAAAATGGATCAGTGATGGCTAGAAGACCGGTGACGTCGACCACCGAGCACCACCCGAACAAGGAGAGGCATCAACTTCAGCAGAAGTCGTGCCAAACGTACTTTGGTGCGAAAAGTGCAAATCAATCCCAGAACGACAGCAAAGGACCTTGTGAAGATGCTGGAGGAAACAGGTACAAAAGTATCTATATCCACAGTAAAACGAGTCCTATATCGACATAACCTGAATGGCCGCTCAGCAAGGAAGAAGCTACTGCTCCAAAACTGCCATAAAAAAGCCAGACTACAGTTTGCAACTGCACATGGGGACAAAGATCATACTTCTTGGAGAAATGTCCTCTGGTCTGATGAAGTAAAAATAGAACTGTTTGCACTTCACAAAATAGATGGCATCATGAGGTAGGAAAATGATGTGGATATATTGAAGCAACATCTCAAGACGTTAGTCAGGAAGTTAAAGCTTGGTCGCAAATGGGTCTTCCAAATTAACAATGATCCCAAGCATACTTCCAAAGTTGTGGCGAAATGGCTGAAGGACAACAAGGTCAAGGTATTGGAGTGGCCATCACAAAGCCCTGACCTCAATCCTATAGAAAAGTTGTGGGCAGAACTGAAAAAGCATGTGCGAGCAAGTAGGCCTACAAACCTGACTCAGTTACACCAGCTTTGTCAGGGGGAATGGGCCAAAATTCACCCAACTTATTGTGGGAAGCTTGTGGAAGGCTACCTGAAACATTTGACCCAAGTTAAACAATTTAAAGGAAATGCTACCAAATACTAATTGAGTGTATGTAAACTTCTGACCCACTGGGAATGTGATGAAATAAATAAAAGCTGAAATAAATAATTCTCTCTACTATTATTCTGACATTTTACATTCTTAAAATAAAGTGGTGATCCTAACTGGCCTAAGATGGAATTTTTACTAGGATTAAATGTCAGGAATTGTGAAAAACTGAGTTTAAATGTATTTGGCTATGGTGTATGTCAACTTCCGACTTCAACTGTATATAATATGACATTTGAAATGTCTTTATTATTTTGGAACTTCTGTGAGTGTAATGTTTACTGTTAATTTGTATTGTTTATTTCACTTTTGTATATTATCTACTTCACTTGCTTTGGCAATGTTAACATATGTTTCCTATACCAATAAAGCGCCTTGAATTGAATTGAATTGAATTGAATTGGGGGGGGGGAGAGACAGAGGGAAGGGTGAGTGGTAGGTTGCTAGTGTGAGAAAGCTCAGAGATTACTCCAGTATTCCTTGTGATTATGAAATGATTAAGAGAGAACAGAGCAGACCTTGAGTTTCCTCCTGGCGTTGAACTTCTTCAGACACTCCACTGTCTCCTGTCTGTGCATCATGGATGCCACAGTGGAGCGTTGCTGGAAAGAGAGAAAGAGAGAGACAATGTCAAACAGGGAAACCGAGAGGAAAATTGTGTGTGTGTGTGTGTGTGTGTGTGTGTGTGTGTGTGTGTGTGTGTGTGTGTGTGTGTGTGTGTGTGTGTACTTACGGAGACCCATGGGTGTTTGAGGGCCTCCTGGGCAGTGATCCTCTTGGCAGGGTTAATGGTCAACATCTGATTAATCAGGTTCTTGGCTTCTGGAGTCACTGAGTCCCATTCTGGAGACGGAAACTAAACACACACACACACACACACACACACACTCCCTTTTGTCAAACAAATGTGCGAGTGTGTGTGTGTGTGTGTGTGTGTGTGTGTGTGTGTGTGTGTGTGTGTGTGGGTGTGTTACTCACGTCATAAGCTCCTGCTTTAATTTGCTGATAGAGTTTGTGTTGGTCCTCATCCCAAAATGGAGGATACCCCACTAGCAGGATGTACAGGATCACACCTACACAAACACACACACGTGTTAAGTGGTGAGAGAAGCGGAGGAGATACTGATGAGAGAGAGAGAGATGGAGAAAGGGATGAGACAGATATATATATAATATAGTGTTACTGTAGTGCTCTATACTCACCACAAGCCCAGATGTCTACAGGTTTACCATAAGCCTCCTTCCTCAGTACCTCTGGAGATAGGTAGCCTGGGGTACCTGCAAAACCTATGTATATATACACACAGACACTCGTTAAGCTGTATGACTTTAGTCTTATGCCGAGGATGATGTATAACATGATGATGGATGTAGTCCAACACAGAAGACAAAACAATGTGTAGAAACTGATTCCACTGTAGGTCTACTATTTTGTTGAAAACTGTAAATATAATCAACAATGTCATTTTAACTAAAATAAATCTATGAAACTGAAATGGAAAGCTGAACTGGGGAGTCCTGCTGTACAAATTGTTGTTTTTAACAGGTTATTGGCTATTTATGTGTAAGCTAAATAGATTTTTTTACATGATTTGTTTTATTTATTTATTTACATTTGCAATGTAAATTATGTAATCTAACTGACTATGATGCAATAAATAAAGTATTCTAATTGGATAGATTCTATTTGATCTAATATGACTTATGACATAACAAACGAGGGGGTTCCAGGGGTTCCAACACCTGACATTTTGATATCTTAAGCAACCATCAATCAACAGCTAAAACGTCAACTTTTCAAGATGTTTTTCCCAGCATCATCAGCAGCTGGACTTATATCATCATCATCAGCAGCTGGACTTATATCATCAGCAGCTGGATTTATATCATCATCAGCAGCAGCTGGACTTATATCATCAGCAGCTGGATTTAATATAACCATCATCAGCAGCAGGATTTACATCATCATCAGCAGGATTTACATCAGCAGCAGCAGGATTTACATCAGCAGCAGCAGGATTTACATAATCAGCAGCAGGATTTACATCATCAGCAGCAGGATTTACATCATCAGCAGTAGCAGGATTTACATCATCAGCAGCAGCAGGATTTACATCAGCAGCAGCAGGATTTACATCATCAGCAGTAGCAGGATTTACATCATCAGCAGCAGCAGGATTTACATCATCAGCAGTAGGATTTATATCATCATCAGCAGTAGGATTTACATCAGCAGTAGCAGGATTTACATCATCAGCAGTAGGATTTACATCATCATCAGCAGTAGGATTTACATCATCAGCAGCAGTAGGATTTATATCATCATCAGCAGTAGGATTTACATCATCATCAGCAGTAGGATTTACATCATCATCAGCAGTAGGATTTATATCATCATCAGCAGTAGGATTTACATCAGCAGTAGCAGGATTTACATCATCAGCAGTAGGATTTACATCATCATCAGCAGTAGGATTTACATCATCAGCAGCAGTAGGATTTATATCATCATCAGCAGTAGGATTTACATCATCATCAGCAGTAGGATTTATATCATCAGCAGTAGGATTTACATCATCATCAGCAGTAGGATTTATATCATCATCAGCAGTAGGATTTATATCATCAGCAGCAGTAGGATTTATATCATCATCAGCAGGATTTACATCATCAGCAGCAGGATTTACATCATCAGCAGCAGGATTTACATCATCAGCAGTAGCAGGATTTACATCATCAGCAGTAGGATTTACATCAGCAGCAGCAGGATTTACATCATCAGCAGCAGGATTTACATCAGCAGCAGGATTTGCATCATCAGCAGCAGGATTTACATCATCAGAAGCAGGATTTACATCATCATCAGCAGTAGGATTTATATCATCAGCAGCAGGATTTGCATCATCAGCAGCAGGATTTACATCATCAGAAGCAGGATTTACATCATCATCAGCAGTAGGATTTATATCATCAGCAGTAGGATTTACATCATCATCAGCAGGATTTACATCATCAGCAGGATTTATATCATCATCAGCAGGATTTACATCATCAGCAGTAGGATTTATATCATCAGCAGCAGGATTTACATCATCAGCAGGATTTACATCATCAGCAGTAGGATTTACATCATCATCAGCAGGATTTACATCATCATCAGCAGGATTTATATCATCAGCAGTAGGATTTACATCATCATCAGCAGGATTTACATCATCATCAGCAGGATTTACATCATCATCAGCAGCAGGATTTACATCATCATCAGCACGATTTACATCATCAGCAGCAGCAGGATTTACATCATCAGCAGCAGCAGGATTTACATCATCAGAAGCAGGATTATCATAATCAGAAGCAGGATTTATATCATCAGCAGTAGGATTTACATCAGCAGCAGCAGGATTTACATCATCATCAGCAGGATTTACATCATCAGCAGCAGGATTTACATCATCATCAGCAGGATTTATATCATCAGCAGTAGGATTTACATCATCAGCAGTAGGATTTACATCATCAGCAGCAGGATTTGCCAGCAAACCAACGTGGACAGCATAAGAATGTATGCTTCGTCATACATGGCTCCCAGCATGCCCAGAAACCCCAGGGCCTCCCTCTACCTTGGTGATCTTTACCCTGAGGTGACTGACGCGTTTTGTTTTACAACTTCAGTCCTATTAGGGATATACTCCAGGTTGTTTTGGGACAAAATCACCTGCCGATCCTCTCAGGTGAACTACGTTAACCCAGCTGGACACGATGAACTTTGAAGACCAACATGGAGCCTGTGGTCTCAGCGTGACCTCATCTCTGAGGAAGAGCGGGGTAGGGAACACATTTGTCAAGAACCTGGACAAGATCATCTGCAACAAAATTGTGTACGACACCTTCTCTGCCTTCGGAGACATTGTCTCCAGCAACTGGTTTGTGATGAGAATGGTCAATCTAAAGGCTATGCCTTCGCCCAATATGACACCAAGTGTGTGTATGTGTGTATGTGTGTGGGTGTGTGTATGTGTGTGGGTGTGTGGGCGTGTATGTGTGTGTATGTGTGTGGGTGTGTGGGTGCGTATGTGTGTGGGTGTGTGGGTGCGTATGTGTGTGGGTGTGTGGGTGCGTGGTGTGTGGGTGTGTGGGTGCGTGCGTGAGTGTGTGGGTGTGTGGGTGTGTATGTGTGTGGGTGTGTGGGTGCGTGAGTGTGTGGGTGTGTGAGTGTGTGGGTGTGTATGTGTGTGGGTGTGTGGGTGTGTATGTGTGTGGGTGTGTGGGTGTGTATGTGTGGGTGTGTATGTGTGTGGGTGTGTGTATGTGGGTGTGTGGGTGTGTATGTGGGTGTGTATGTGTGTGGGTGTGTATGTGTGTGGGTGTGTGGGTGTGTATGTGTGTGGGGGTGTGGGTGTGTATGTGTGGGTGTGTATGTGTGTGGGTGTGTATGTGTGTGGGTGTGTATGTGTGTGGGTGTGTGGGTGTGTATGTGTGGGTGTGTATGTGTGTGGGTGTGTGGGTGTGTATGTGTGTGGGTGTGTGGGTGTGTATGTGTGTGGGTGTGTGGGTGTGTATGTGTGTGGGTGTGTATGTGTGTATGTGTGTGGGTGTGTATGTGTGGGTGTGTATGTGTGTGGGTGTGTATGTGTGTGGGTGTGTATGTGTGGGTGTATGTGTGTGGGTGTGTATGTGTGTGGGTGTGTATGTGTGTGGGTGTGTATGTGTGTGGGTGTGTATGTGTGTGGGTGTGTATGTGTGTGGGTGTGTATGTGTGTGGGTGTGTATGTGTGTGGGTGCGTGAGGGTGTGACGTACCGAACCATGCCTGTTGGTCTCCCTGTACCTCGATGGCCAATCCAAAGTCAGCCAGCTTCACTGCAGCATTCTTACACTTACTGGCCAGCAGGAGGTTCTCTGGCTACACAGGGGACAGATGGGACAAGAAGTCAAACACACACACATCACTTCTCATGGGGTGCTGGGCCTAAAATCATGTAGTAGTAACACACTTGCACTTACACCCACACCCACACACACAGATGGTCCAATCATTAACAGTAATTTATTTTATGTATTTATTTATTTATTAGGAACCAATCTGTCTGTAACAGCTGTGGCACTACTACTGTGGTTAGCCAGTGCTAACAGTGTCTCACACACACACACAAACACACACACACACACACACACAGACAAGGATCTACCGTAGCAGTGTCACCACTGCAGCATGTGCTGATTATTGAGAGTGATTAATTTGGACATGCAGGGCAGAGGAGGGAAAGAGGAGGGGAATGTTTGCACGCACGTGTGTGTTTTAGTGTCACTGAAGGGAACAAGAGGCAGGGTAGTATTGTATTATTATGTACATGGGTTTGCGCGAGACATAGCGTTTTCCTTGATGGCCAAAAAGCTACATTTTAGTCTCATCTGACCGGAGTACCTTCTTCCATATGTTTGGGGAGTCTCCCACATGCCTTCTGGCAAACACCAAATGCGTTTGCTTATTTTTTTCTTTAATGCACTGGCTTTTTTCTGGCCACTTTTCTGTAAAGCCCAGCTCTGTGGAGTGCACGGCTTAAAGTGGTCCTATGGATAGATACTCCAATCTCCGCTGTGTCTTTGGTCTCTTTGTTGCATCTCTAATCAATGCCCTCCTTGCCTGGTCTGTGAGTTTTGGTGGTCGGCCCTATCTTGGCAGGTTTGTTGTGGTGCCATATTCTTTCCATTTTTTAATAATGGATTTAATGGTGCTCCGTGGGATGTTCAAAGTTTCTGATATTTTTTTATAACCCAACCCTGATCTGTACTTCTCCACAACTTTGTCCCTGACCTGTATGGAGAGCTCCTTGGTCTTCATGGTGTCGCTTGCTTAGTGGTGTTGCAGACTCTGGGGCCTTTCAGAACAGGTGTATATATACTGAGATCATGTGACAGATCATGTGACACTTAGATTTCACACAGGTGGACTTTATTTAACTAATTATGTGTCTTCTGAAGGTAATTGGTTGCACCAGATCTTATTTAGGGGCTTCATAGCGAAGGGGGTGAATACATATGCATGCACCACTTTTCCGTTTTTAATTTTTTGGAATTTTTTGAAACAAGTAATTTTTTTCATTTCACTTCACCAATTTGGACTATTTTGTGTATGTCCATTACATGAAATCCAAATGAAAATCAATTTAAATTACAGGTTGTAATGCAACAAAATAGGAAAAATCCCAAGGGGGATGAATACTTTTGAAAGGCACTGTACAACCCCTGTGTTATCTACAGCCAATCATTGTGTTATCTACAGCCCCTGTGTTATCTACAGCCCCTGTGTTATCTAACAGCCCCTGTGTTATCTAACAGCCCCTGTGTTATCTAACAGCCCCTGTGTTATCTACAGCCCCTGTGTTATCTACAGCCCCTGTGTTATCTAACAGCCCCTGTGTTATCTGCAGCCCCTGTGTTATCTACAGCCCCTGTGTTATCTAACAGCCCCTGTGTTATCTAACAGCCCCTGTGTTATCTACAGCCCCTTTGTTATCTACAGCCCCTGTGTTATCTAACAGCCCCTGTGTTATCTACAGCCCCTGTGTTATCTACAGCCCCTGTGTTATCTAACAGCCCCTGTGTTATCTGCAGCCCCTGTGTTATCTACAGCCCCTGTGTTATCTAACAGCCCCTGTGTTATCTAACAGCCCCTGTGTTATCTACAGCCCCTTTGTTATCTACAGCCCCTGTGTTATCTAACAGCCCCTGTGTTATCTACAGCCCCTGTGTTATCTACAGCCCCTGTGTTATCTAACAGACCCTGTGTTATCTAACAGCCCCTGTGTTATCTACAGCCCCTGTGTTATCTAACAGCCCCTGTGTTATCTACAGCCCCTGTGTTATCTACAGCCCCTGTGTTATCTAACAGCCCCTGTGTTATCTAACAGCCCCTGTGTTATCTACAGCCCCTGTGTTATCTAACAGCCCCTGTGTTATCTAACAGCCCCTGTGGTATCTAACAGCCCCTGTGTTATCTACAGCCCCTGTGTTATCTAACAGCCCCTTTGTTATCTACAGCCCCTGTGTTATTGTTACGTCCTGACCAGTAGAGGGTGTAGTTGGGTCAGGACGTGGCAGAAGGGAGTGTGTGTTTTTTATTGTTTCATTGATTTTGGCCGTGTGACTTCCAATCAAGCACAGCTGTAGAGGGTTGTGGTTGATTGGGAGTCACACATAAGTTGCCTACGTTTCCTTTGTGTTTCGTGGGTAATTGTGCTTGTCACTGTGGTTGCACCTGACAGGACTGTGTTGGCTGTCAGTTTTTGTTGTTTTTGTAAATGCATAGTGTTCGTGACATTAAATATGACGAACCCTAACTCCGCCGCATTGTGGTCCACTTCTTCCATAGACAGCCGTTACAGAATTACCCACCAAACCCGGACCAAGCGGCGGAAGAGGAAGGAGCAGCAGGAGTATAGCGTTATGGACCAATGGACTTGGGAACAAATCCTGGACGGAGAGGGACCATGGACTCAGGCTGGGGATTATCGCCTCCCGCAGTGGGAGATTGAAGTGGCGAGAGCGGAGAGGCGCTATTATGAGGAGAGAGAGCGCAACGAGCGCGAGAGGCAGCCCCAATAATTTTTTTTGGGGGGGCACACGGGACAGTCGGTGGAGCTGAGGTCGGAACCAGAGCCAGTCGGGATGACATTGGAGACCAGTCCTCCAGTGGGTCTCCCTATCTTGGTCAAGCCCGTGCCTCCTCCACGGACCAGTCCTCCAGTGGGTCTCCCTATCCTGGTCAAGCCCGTGTCTCCTCCGCAGACCAGTCCTCCAGTGGGTCTCTCCACCCTGGTCTCTCCTGTGCCACCTCCTCAAACCAGGCCTCCAGCGGGTCTTCCCAGACTGGTGAGTCCAGGGCCTGCGCCCAGAGCCAGGGCTCCGTTATGTCTCCCCAGCCTGGTGAATCCTGAGCCGGAACTGCCAGAGTGGCCAGACTGCCCGGAACTGCCACAGTCACCAGAGCTGCCCGCCAGTCAACTGTCACCAGAGCTGCCCGCCAGTCAACTGTCACCAGAGCTGCCCGCCAGTCAACAGTCGTCAGAGCTGCCCGCCAGTCAACAGTCGTCAGAGCTGCCCGCCAGTCAACAGTCGTCAGAGCTGCCCGCCAGTCAACAGTCGTCAGAGCTGGCCGCCAGTCAACAGTCGTCAGAGCTGCCTGCCAGTCAACAGTCGTCAGAGCTGCCCGCCAGTCAACAGTCGTCAGACTGCCCTGAACTGCCGGAGTGGCCAGACTGCCCTGAACTGCCCGAGTGGCCAGACTGCCCTGAACTGCCCGAGTGGCCAGACTGCCCTGAACTGCCCGAGTGGCCAGACTGCCCTGAACTGCCCGAGTGGCCAGACTGCCCTGAACTGCCCGAGTGGCCAGACTGCCCTGAACTGCCGGAGTGGCCAGACTGCCCGGAGCTGCCGGAGTGGCCAGACTGCCCGGAGCTGCCGGAGTGGCCAGACTGCCCGGAGCTGCCAGAGGTGCCCGCCTGCCAGGATCTGCCAGGGTGCCCTGCCTGCCCAGCCCGAGTGGCCCTCCTGCCCTCCGGCCCAGCCCGAGTGGCCCTCCTGCCCTCCGGCCCAGCCCGAGGGGCCCTCCTGCTCTCCGGCCCAGCCCGAGGGGCCCTCCTGCTCTCCGGCCCAGCCCGAGGGGCCCTCCTGCCCTCCGGCCCAGCCCGAGGGGCCCTCCTGTCCTTCCATAGACAGCCGTTACAGTTATCTACAACCCCTGTGTTTACAGCCCCTGTGTTATTTGCAACCCCTGTGTTTACAGCCCCTGTGTTATCTACAACCCTGTGTTTACAGCCCCTGTGTTAGGTATACTGCAGTATTCCCAGTGTGTGTGTGTGTGTGTGTGTTGTGTGATGTGAGTTATTGATGAATGTTTAAAATAAAAACCACAGTTTGAGTCACCGTTCTGCTGGTAACTTAATAAACATCCACTAGGGAAATCAATCATTTCACAGACACATGCCGTTTTTTCATCTGATGACAGTTCTGCAGACCTCATCTAGAAGACTTCCCTCTAAAAGTTACTGCTCATAACGTTTCAACACTTTTGACACACACTCACACACACACACGCACGCAAACACTCACACACATACACACACACACACACACACACACACACAAACACTCACACACATACACACACACACACACACACACACACACACACACACACACACACACACACACACACACACACACACACACACACACTGTGTTAATCCCAGTGGGACTGTTGAATAATAATGTCATTACAGACAGCAGATCGATCTCAGAGGGAACAGGTGGAGAGCACACACACGATTAACTCACCTTGAGATCTCTGTGTACCACGCCCGACTGGTGACAGTGTAACACAGCCTCCAGGATCTGCTGGATGCAGTGACTGTATGACAACACCAGGGGGAGTGGGTTAGTCTGTCAGTGTACTGCATCTGCATTATGTGTGGTGTATTGCAGTGCTCTTAAAATGTGCTAGACAAATTACCTCTTGAGGGCAATGAAGTATTCTGTCCTATTCTATTTTGGTCCCAAAAGTGCAAAAGTCAAGCTAAATCAAGCGCCCCTCAACTTTCAAGTATTGTGTGTGAACACCTTGTGAACACCTGTCAGAGAGATGATGAAGAGGAAATGCACTGTTCTAAGAGTCAAGCAGCGTAGGAATGAACTGCAGCTGCTGTCTGTCTGTCTGTCTGTCTGTCTGTCTGTCTGTCTGTCTGTCTGTCTGTCTGTTTCTCTTTCAGACTTTCATTTCTTATTTTTTTAGCATAGGTTGCCATGAGCAACACACTACCAGTCTAGGAGAGACAGAGAGACGGACAGAGGACACATGGAAAGTAGGAAAAACTCAGAACAGACACACAGGGTAGAGCAATGCAGGGTAGGCCTCTCTCTCTCTCTCTCTCTCTCTCTCTCTCTCTCTCTCTCTCTCTCTCTCTCTCTCCCACACACACAACACCTCCACAGTCAAATTCCTGAGGGGCAAGGCTGTGTCGGTCTGTGTGTGCGTCTGTGAGTGTCTGTGTGTGTGCAAGCTGAGGAGAAGTGCTCAGTGCAATGAAAATATATTCTACAAGGTAAACTGAGAGTAACATTGAACAGGAGAGAGAGAGAGCATGTGATAGAGAATGGATGGATGGATGGATGGATGGATGGATGGATAAAGAGGGTGTACTGCGTAAAAGGTGTTTACCTGGCATCTGCTTCACTGTAGTACTCTCTGGCCACGATGTCCTCAAACAGCTCTCCACCTGTCACTCTACAACACACAGACACTAGTTAACACACAGACTAGCTAACACACAGACACTAGTTAACACACAGACACTAGTTAACACACAGACACTAGTTAACACACAGACACTAGTTAACACACAGACTAGCTAACACACAGACACTAGTTAACACACAGACACTAGTTAACACTAGACTAGCTAACACACAGACACTAGTTAACACACAGACTCACACAACCACACACACATACAAACACACAAATGCACATACGAACACACATATACACACACACAGCGGAGGGGGATGTCCTTGTTAGGGGAAACCCCGGCTCTGCAGGAATCTCTCTGGCTTGGTTGCCATGGAGACAGGTTCCACTGCAGGGGAGTTTGTGTGTGTGTGTGTGTGCATGTATGTGTGTGTGTGTGTGTGTGCGTATGTGCAAGGCTAAAGATGGAACTGAGCATGTGCAAAGAGGAGGATGGTTATGTAATAGGGAAAAATCTCCTTGGAAACGGGGAGAGGAGAGAAAAAGAGGAGAGGGGGAGGAAGAGGAGAGGGGGCGGATGAGAGGGGGAGGATGAGAGAAGGAGGAAGAGGAGAGGATGAGAGAAGGAGGAAGAGGAGAGGGGGAGGTTGAGAGAAGGAGGAAGAGGAGAGGGGGAGGATGAGAGAAGGAGGAAGAGGAGAGGATGAGAGAAGAAGAAGAAGGAGGAAGAGGAGAGGGGGAGGATGAGAGAAGGAGGAAGAGGAGAGGGGGAAGATGAGAGAAGAAGAAGAAGGAGGAAGAGGAGAGGGGGAGGATGAGAGAAGGAGGAAGAGGAGAGGGG
Organism: Salmo salar; assembly: GCF_965601325.2. Taxonomy (NCBI): domain Eukaryota; kingdom Metazoa; phylum Chordata; class Actinopteri; order Salmoniformes; family Salmonidae; genus Salmo; species Salmo salar. The sequence continues at coordinate 167,256,989 of NC_138291.1, read as the reverse complement.
GAGGATGAGAGAAGGAGGAAGAGGAGAGGGGGAAGATGAGAGAAGAGGAAGGAGGAAGAGGAGAGGGGGAGGATGAGAGAAGGAGGAAGAGGAGAGGGGGAGGATGAGAGAAGGAGGAAGAGGAGAGGGGGAGGATGAGAGAAGAGGGCAATAAGAAGCAAGGTGAGAAGAAAAGGCAGGAAAATGGGATGGAAGTAGAAGAGGAAGGTTAGAAGAAGAAGGGAGGGATAAAAGATATCGAGGGAGGAGAGGAGAGAGGGATGAGAGAGGGAGGAGAGCGCTGCCACTCACAAGTCAAACAGAAGGTAGTGGAAGCCCTCCTCTGATATGCTGTCATGGAGACGAACTAGAGAGAGAGAAAGAGAGACAGACAGACAGACATTGATGGGTTGAGAACATCAGCAGAAAACATATTCTCATATTCTTCCTGTGCTGCAGCCCCAGCAGCAGAGTGAGAGAGTTACAGGTACTGACCGATATTGGAGTGTTTGAGCAATCTGCAGATCCTGGCTTCCCTCTCCAGCTTCTGGTGATCTGAGGAGAGAATAAGAAGATATAATCTTGATACAATGATATCATAATATGGTACAATATGATATATCATATCATTACCACAAAGGAGGAAATCAGAGGTTTACTATAAGTGTATTCAACAGGAGGCGAGCAATATTTTAGAATATGAAGTCCCCATCAATATACGCATGTGCACACAGACACACTTGCCCCCACACACAGTGTGTTGTATATACAGTAGATACCCTGAGGGTTTCAACTGCCCCATATTAACTCCCCTTACTATAGCTTCAGATGGAGGGATAAAGGGAGAGGGGGAGGAGGAGAACAGAGGAGGGGAGAGATAAAGAATAGATATGTGGTAGTGGAGAACGGTTCTGAGGGCACATACTTAGTGTGTTATGAATTCTGTAATGAATATATTGTAATGTTTTTGAAATTGTGTAACTGCCATAATTTTTCCGGACCCCAGGAAGCGTAGCTGCTGCCTTGGCAGGAAGTAATGGGGATCCATAATAAACTCCAGGAAGAGTAGCTGCTGCCTTGGCAGGAAGTAATGGGGATCCATAATAATCCCCAGGAAGAGTAGCTGCTGCCTTGGCAGGAAGTAATGGGGATCCATAATAAACTCCAGGAAGAGTAGCTGCTGCCTTGGCAGGAAGTAATGGGGATCCATAATAAACCCCAGGAAGAGTAGCTGCTGCCTTGGCAGGAAGTAATGGGGATCCATAATAAACCCCAGGAAGAGTAGCTGCTGCCTTGGCAGGAACTAATGGGATTCCATAATAAACTCCAGGAAGAGTAGCTGCTGCCTTGGCAGGAAGTCATGGGGATCCATAATAAACCCCAGGAAGAGTAGCTGCTGCCTTGGCAGGAAGTAATGGGGATCCATAATAAACTCCAGGAAGAGTAGCTGCTGCCTTGGCAGGAAGTAATGGGGATCCATAATAAACTCCAGGAAGAGTAGCTGCTGCCTTGGCAGGAAGTAATGGGGATCCATAATAAACCCCAGGAAGAGTAGCTGCTGCCTTGGCAGGAAGTAATGGGGATCCATAATAAACTCCAGGAAGAGTAGCTGCTGCCTTGGCAGGAAGTAATGGGGATCCATAATAAACTCCAGGAAGAGTAACTGCTGCCTTGGCAGGAAGTAATGGGGATCCATAATAAACCCCAGGAAGAGTAGCTGCTGCCTTGGCAGGAAGTAATGGGGATCCATAATAAATACAAATAGAGAGAAAGAGAGATATTGAAGTTGAAATAAAGAGGAATCAATATTGGCGCACACAACCTATTTTATCCCGTAGGAAAGTGTATGTAAATAATCCATACATATCCCAGATGTTAGGTCCTGTCAGAGGTCAGCTCCACCTCCTCCTCTAGACCAGTGGTTCTCACACCAGGGTCCCTGGGATGTGGCTGGCTGTTCCCTGACCATTCCCTCAGATGATCAGCTGGCACCAATTTAGAATGGAAAAGTGCATTCTGGGTTTGAACCCACGCTTCCAGGGGTGTGGTCCAGAAGCCCTACCACTAGACCAGCCCCCAGTACCTTAAACTCATATGAAGTTTATTTTTTTGGTACATGGTGGATGCCAGTGTCATACAAGATCTGCTGTGTCAGGTTACACTGTCAGGAAATCCCACTGCAAACTTAGTAATTGGTACTAAAGCTCTACACAATACAACCCGGCCAGTTCAGCCTAGCCCAGTTATACCAGGAGCCTGCTCAGCCTAGCCCAGTTATACCAGGAGCCTGTTCAGCCTAGCCCAGTTATACCAGGAGCCTGTTCAGCCTAGCCCAGTTATACCAGGAGCCTGTTCAGCCTAGCCCAGTTATACCAGGAGCCTGCTCAGCCTAGCCCAGTTCTACCAGGAAATAAATGTATTGTGTAGAACCAATATGATTGTCTACCATGCAGATTAGGGAACATCAGATGGGCTCTAGTTGTTACATGTCGATCTTCGTCATTATGAAGGTTCTAGTTCCACCTGACTGAACAGGACTGCAGGTAGCCTAGCGGGTACAGCATTTGGACAGTAACTGAAAGGTTGCTAGTTCGAATGCCCTAGCTGAAAAATGTGTTGATGTGCTAAAGGGGCACTGGACAACGGTGACCCCACTATCTCAGGGGGTGTTGGGATATACACATTTCCAATTCACATGTTTTTTAATACACACTTGTACATGTGTGAAATAGGACAAACATAAGCCCCATATTATTATTATTATTAATACACACCTCTCTCTCTCGTCATAAGATATAATCCAAGATGGCATAGCAGTCAGACATCTTTGTCGTGTCCCTTGTATATATCTTTTTACATCTTTTTCTTCGCATATCTTTTTTAAATATTTTCCTAAACCTCAACTTCTAAATACTCTCCTGCAACCCGCCTCACCCAATGTGACGTGGATCTGTTTTTTCTAAAGTATTTCTATTTACTTCGGATCTGGAATCCCTCAACGGAAGCTAGCCAGCTAACTACCTACCAGCTATCAGTCAGCAAACCATTGCTAGCGGTCATCAGCTAACCTTTAGCTCAGAAAGCTCTCGCCAGTTCGAACAACGTAACTCAAACCAGAGCATAACGGAACTATTATTATTTTTTATTTTTTTCCCCCCCATATCCCCAGATTCCTACCACAAACTCTGAACATTTTCATCTGGATCTTCGCAACTAGCTAACTGAAATCCCGGGGGACTACTCCTGGCTAGCATTTCCATCCCGGAGCAAGCACCAATTAGCCTGAAGCTAGCCTGGCCAGGGCTACTGTGCTACCACCGAAGCCCACTCCTGGGCTACAATATCCAGACCCCTTCTACTGCCGGTACGGGGCACGGAACCCCGCCGATCCTCTACGACTGGAATACCGACATAATCTGCCCGAGGATTCCAACAGGCCCCTCAGGCGCGACGTCCGCTGAAGGCCCGGCCTACTAGCTACCTAGAGGTACTTGGAACCCTACTAATTCCACGACTGGTCTATCGACGTCACCGCACGAAGAGGCAAAAACAGACTTACCCCCATCACGACGTCCCCCAAAGGTTAACTGCTAGCTTGCCTGCCCCGGTCTGCTAACTGCTAGCTTACCTGCCCCGGTCTGCTAACTGCTGGCCCCGGTCTGCCAACTGCTTGCTTGCTAACCCGGTCTGCTAACTGCTAGCTTGCCAGCCCCGGTCTGCTAACTGCTAGCTTGTTTAGCTTGTTAGCATCGGCCTGCTAACTGTCTGAATCGCCGTGTCCCCAGTCAGCCCAACCACTCACTGGACCCATATGTTCACTTGGCTACGCATGCCTCTCTCTAATATCAATATGCCTCGTCCATTACTGTCCTGGTTAGTGATTACTGTCTTATTTCACTGTAGAGCCTCTAGCCCTGCTCAATATGCCTTAACCAACCATGTTGTTCCACCTCCTACATATGCGATGACATCACCTGGTTTAAACGTCTCTAGAGACTATATCTCTCTCATCATTACTCAATGCCTAGGTTTACCTCCAATGTACTCACATCCTACCTTACCTTTGTCTGTACACTATGCCTTGAATCTATGCTATCGTGCTCAGAAACCTGCTCCTTTTACTCTCTGTCCGAACGTGCTAGATGGCCAGTTCATATAGCCTTTTGCCGTACCCTTATCCTACTTCTCCTCTGTTCCTCTGGTGATGTGGAGGTTAATCCAGGTCCTGCAGTGCCTAGCTCCACTCCCACTCCCCAGGTGCTCTCATTTGTTGACTTCTGTAACCGTAAAAGCCTTGGTTTCATGCATGTTAACATTAGAAGCCTACTCCCTAAGTTTGTTTTACTCACTGCTTTAGCACACTCTGCCAACCCAGATGTCTTAGCCATGTCTGAATCCTGGTTTAGGAAAACCACCAAAAAAAATTAAATCTCTATCGCTAACTATAACATTTTCTGCCAAGATAGAACTGCCAAAGGGGGTGGTGTTGCAATCTACTGCAAAGATAGCCTGCAGAGTTCTGTATTACTATCCAAGTCTGTACCCAAACAATTCGAGCTTCTACTTCTAAAAATGCACCTTTCCAGAAACAAGTCTCTCACTGTTGCCGCTTGCTATAGACCTCCCTCTGCCCCCAGCTGTGCCCTGGATACCATATGTGAATTGATTGCCCCCCATCTATCTTCTGAGCTCGTGCTACTAGGTGACCTAAACGGGGACATGCTTAACACCCCGGCCATCCTACAATCTAAGCTTGATGCCCTCAATCTCACACAAATTATCAATGAACCTACCAGGTAAAACTCCAAATCTGTAAACACGGGCACCCTCATAGATGTCATCCTAACTAACTCCAAATACACCTCTGCTGTTTTCAATCAAGATCTCAGCAATCACTGCCTCATTGCCTGCATCCGTAATGGGTCTGCGATCAAACGACCACCCCTCATCACTGTCAAACGCTCCCTAAAACACTTCTGCGAGCAGGCCTTTCTAATCGACCTGGCCGGGGTATCCTGGAATGACATTGACCTCATCCCGTCAGTAGATGGTGCCTGGCTATTCTTTAAAAGTGCCTTCCTCAACATCTTAAATAAGCATGCCCCACTCAAAAAATGTTGAACTAGGAATAGATATAGTCCTTGGTTCACTCCAGACCTGTCTGCCCTTGACCAGCACAAAAACATCCTGTGGTGTACTGCATTAGCATCGAATAGTCCCCGTGATATGCAACTTTTCAGGGAAGTTAGGAACAAATATACACAGGCAGTTAGAAAAGCTAAGGCTAGCTTTTTCAAACAGAAATTTGCATCCTGTAGTACTAACTCAAAAAAGTTCTGGGACACTGTAAAGTCCATGGAGAATAAGAGCACCTCCTCCCAGCTGCCCACTGCTCTGAGGCTAGGAAACACTGTTACCACCGATAAATCCACTATAATTGAGAATTTCAATAAGCATTTTTCTACGGCTGGCCATGCTTTCCACCTGGCTACCCCTACCCCGGTCAACTGCCCGGTACCCTCCACAGCAACCCGCCAATGCCCCCACCATTTCTCCTTCACCCAAATCCAGATAGCTGATGTTCTGAAAGAGCTGCAAAATCTGGACCCATAGAAATCAGCCGGGCTAGACAATCTGGACACTCTCTTTCTAAAACTATCTGCCGAAATTGTTGCAACCCCTATTACTAGCCTGTTCAACCTCTCTTTCGTATCGTCTGAGATTCCCAAAGATTGGAAAGCTGCCGCGGTTATCCCCCTCTTCAAAGGGGTGACACTCTAGACCCAAACTGCTACAGACCTATATCTATCCTACCCTGTCTTTCTAATGTCTTCGACAGCCAAGTTAACAAACAGATTACCAACCATTTCGAATCCCACCGTACCTTCTCTGCTATGCAATCTGGTTTCAGAGCTGGTCATGGGTGCACCTCAGCCACGCTCAAGGTCCTAAACGACGTCATAACCGCGATCGATAAGAGACATTACAGTGCAGCCCTATTCATCAACCTGGCCAAGGCTTTCAACTCTGTCAATCCCCACATCCTTACTGGCAGACTCGACAGCCTTGGTTTCTCAAATGATTGCCTCGCCTGGTTTACCAACTACTTCTCTGATAGAGTTCAGTGTGTCAAATCGGAGGGCCTGTTGTCCGGACCTCTGGCAGTCTCTATGGGTGCGCCACAGGGTTCAATTCTCGGGCCGACTCTCTTCTCTGTATACATCAATGATGTTGCTCTTGCTGCTGGTGATTCTCTGATCCACCTCTACGCAGACGACACCATTCTGTATACTTCTGGCCCCTCTTTGGACACTGTGTTAACTAACTTCCAGACGAGCTTCAATGCCAACCAACTGCTCTTAAACGCAAGAAAAACTAAATGCATGCTATTCAATCCATCACTGCCTGCACCTGCTCGCCCGTCCAGCATCACTACTCTGGACAGCTCTGACTTAGAATACGTGGACAACTACAAATACCTGGGTGTCTGGTTAGACTGTAAACTCTCCTTCCACACTCACATTAAGCATCTCCAATCCAAAATCTAATCTAGAATCGGCTTCCTATATCGCAACAAAGCATCCTTCACTCATGCTGCCAAACATACACTCGTAAAACTGACCATCTTACCGATCCTCGACTTCGGTAATGTCATCTATAAAATAGCCTCAAACACTCAACAACCTGGATGCAGTCTATCACAGTGCCATCCGTTTTGTCACCAAAGCCCCATATACTACCCACCACTGCGACCTGTACGCTCTCGTTGGTTGGCCCACGTTTCCTACTCATCGCCAAACCCACTGGCTACAGGTTATCTACAAGTCTCTGCTAGGTAAAGCCCCGCCTTATCTCAGCTCACTGGTCACCATAGCAGCACCCACTCGTAGCACGCGCTCCAGCAGGTATATCTCTCTGGTCACCCCCAAAGCCAATTACTCCTTTGGTGGTCTTTCCTTCCAGTTCTCTGCTGCCAATGACTGGAACAAACTGCAAAAATCTCTGAAGCTGGAGACTCATATCTCCCTCACTAGCTTTAAGCACCAGCTGTCAGAGCAGCTCACAGATCACTGCACCTGTACATAGCCCATCTGTAAACAGCCCATCTATCTACCTATCTCATCCCCATAGTGTATTTATTTATTTATCTTGCTCCTTTGCACCCCAGTATCTCTACTTGCACATTCATCTTCTGCACATCTACCATTCCAGTGTTTAATTGGTATATTGTAATTACTTCGCCACCATGGCCTATTTATTGCCTTAATTTACCTCATTTGCACTCACTGTATATAGACTTTTTGTTTTCTTTTGTTCTACTGTATTATTGACCGTATGTTTTGTTTATTCCATGTGTAACTCTGTGTTATTGTATGTGTCGAATTGCTATGCTTTATCTTGGCCAGGTTGCAGTTGCAAATGAAAACTTGTTCTCAACTAGCCCACCTGGTTAAATAAAGGTGAAATATATATATATATTTTTTAAAGATATCTCCTATTGGCTAGAAACAGCTGACAATCATGTGCACCTTACTAGCCTCATGTGAGGTGTGTGTGTTCTCAGTATGAGAGGGGATGGCCTAGCCAAGCTTCAGAGGTTGTCGTGCCATATCTGTTGGCAGTAGAAACGGTTCTACTCTCTCTCCCTCTCTCTCTCCCTCTCTCTCTCCCTCTCTCTCGCTCTCTCTCTCCCCTTTCTCTCTGCTCTCTCTCTCTCCGTCTCTCTCTCTATCAAGAGGAGCATAAATTACTGTCTCACTCTGTAGAATCAAGCGGCATCTCAAATATGTTAATGTGAGATTGCAGATCGAGGACACCAGAAGCACACACACACACACATATATATAGACACATGCATACACGCACACACACAATCACGCACACACACACATTTAGAGGCAGTGTGAGGAAAAGGATCAATCAGCCAAATGCATCTGCTTTCTCTTGTTAGCTTGAGCTACTGATGAGCAGACTACTCATTCTCTATATCTATATCTATCATTCTCTATCTCTATATCTATCATTCTCTCTCCATCCCTTCCTCTCTCTCTCTAGCTCTCTCTCTCTCTCATTCTCTGTCTCTCTCTCTATATCATTCTCTCTCCATACCTCACTCTCTCATTCTCTCTCTCATACTCTCTGCAACACACACATACATATATATATATATATATATATATATATATATATATATATATATATATATATATATACAGTGGGGGAAAAAAGTATTTGATCCCCTGCTGATTTTGTACGTTTGTCCACTGATAAAGAAAGGATCAGTCTATAATTTTAATGGTAGGTTTATTTGAACAGTGAGAGACAGAATAACAACAAAAATATCCAGAAAACGCATGTCAAAAATGTTATAAATTGATTTGCATTTTAATGAGGGAAATAAGTATTTGACCCCCTCTCAATCAGAAAGATTTCTGGCTCCCAGGTGTCTTTTATACAGGTAACAAGCTGAGATTAGGAGCACAGTCTTAAAGGGAGTGCTCCTAACCGCAGCTTGATACCTGTATAAAAGACACCTGTACACAGAAGCAATCAATCAATCAGATTCCAAACTCTCCACCATGGCCAAGACCACAGAGCACTCCAAGGATGTCAGGGACAAGATTGTAGACCTACACAAGGCTGGAATGGGCTACAAGACCATCGCCAAGCAGTTTGGTGAGACGGTGACAACAGTTGGTGCGATTATTCGCAAATGGAAGAAACACTAAAGAACTGTCAATCTCCCTCGGCCTGGGGCTCCATGCAAGATCGCACCTCGTGGGGTTGCAATGATCATGAGAACGGTGAGGAATCAGCCCAGAACTGCACGGGAGGATCTTGTCAATGATCTCAAGGCAGCTGGGACCATTGTCACCAAGAAAACAATTGCTAACACACTACGCCGTGAAGGACTGAAATCCTGCAGCGCCCGCAAGGTCCCCCTGCTCAAGAATACATATACATGCCCGTCAGAAGTTTGCCAATGAACATCTGAATGATTCAGAGGACAACTGGTGAAACTGTTGTGGTCAGATGAGACCAAAATGGAGCTCTTTGGCATCAACTCAACTCACCGTGTTTGGAGGAGGAGGAATGCTGCCTATGACCCCAAGAACCCCATCTCCACCGTCAAACATGGAGGTGGAAACATTATGCTTTGGGGGTGTTTCTCTGCTAAGGGGACAGGACAACTTCACCGCATCATTTGACGGGGCCATGTACTGTCAAATCTTGGGTGAGAACCTCCTTCCCTCAGCCAGGGCATTGCAAATGGGTCGTGGATGGGTATTCCAGCATGACAATGACCCAAAACAAAGCAATGCAATATTAGGAAGGTGTTCTTAATGTTTTTAAAACATATATATACTCACACATATACGTATATGTATATACAGTACCAGTCAAAAGTTTGGACACACCTACTCATTCAAGTGTTTTTCTTTATTTTTACTATTTTCTACATTGTAAAATAATAGTGAAGAAAACAAAACTATGAAATAACACATATTGAATAATGTAGTAACCAAATAAGTGTCAAACAAATCCAAAAATATTTGAGATTTGAGATTCTTAAAAGTAGCCACCCTTTGCCTTGATGACAGATTTGCACACTCTTCGCATTCTCTCAACCAGCTTCACATGTAATGCTTTTCCAACAGTCCTGAAGGAGTTCCCACATATGCTGAGCACTTTTTGGCTGCTATTCCTTCACTCTGCAGTCCAACTCATCCCAAACCATCTCAATTGGGTTGAGGTCAGGTGATTGTGGAGGCCAGGTCATCTGATGCAGCACTCCATCACTCTGCTTCTTGGTCAAATAGCCATTACACAGCCTGGAGGTCTGTTGGGTCATTGTGCTGTTGAAAAACAAATGATAGTCCCACTCTGCACAAACCAGATGGGATGGTGTATTGCTGCAGAATGCTATGGTAGCCATGCTGGTTAAATGTGCCTTGAATTCTAAATAGATCACAGACAGTGTTACCAGCAAAGCACCCCCACACCATCACACCTCCTCCTCCATGCTTCACGGTGGGAACCCCACATGCAGAGATCATCTGTTCATCTACTCTGCATCTCAGAAAGACATGGTGGTTGGAACCAAAAATCTCAAATTTGGACTCATCAGACAAAAGGACAGATTTTCACCGGTCTAGTGTTAATTTCTCGTGTTTCTTGGCCAAGCAAGTCTCTTCTTATTATTGGTGTCCTTTAGTAGTGTTTTCTTTGCAGCAATTCGACCATGAAGGCCTGATTCACGCAGTCTCCTCTGAACAGTTGATGTTGAGATGTGTCTGTTACTTGAACTCTGTGAAGCATTTATTTGGGCTGCAATTTCTGAGGCTGGTAACTCTAACTTATCCTCCACAGCAGAGGTAACTCTGGGTCTTCTTTTCCTGTGGCGATCTTCATGAGAGCCAGTTTCATCATAGTGCTTGATGGTTTTTGCGACTGCACTTGAAGAAACTTTCAAAGTTCTTGATATTTTCCGAATTGACTGACCTAATATGGACTTGGTCTTTTACCAAATAGGGCTATCTTCTGTATACCACCCCTACCTTGTCACAACACAACTGATAGTCTCAAACGCATTAAGAAGGAAATATATTCACAACTGTTAATTGAAATGCCTTTCAGGTTGAATATCTCATGAAGCTGGTTGAGAGAATGCGAAGAGTAAGCTGTCATCAAGGCAAAGGGTGGCTACTTTGAAGAATCTCAAATATAAAATATATTTTGATTTGTTTCATACTTTTTTGGTTACTACATGATTCCATATGTGTTATTTCATAGTTTTGTCTTAACTATTGTTTTACAATGTAGAAAATAGTAAAAATTAAAATAAATAAAAACTTGAATGAGTAGGTGTGTCCAGACTTTTGACTAGTACTGTATATACAGTTGAAGTTGGAAGTTTACATACACCTTAGCCAAATACATTTAAACTCAGTTTTTCACAATTCCTGACATTTAATCCTAGTAAAAATTCCCTGTCTTAGGTCAGTTAGGATCACCATTTTATTTTAAAGAACGTGAAATGTCATAATAATAGTAGAGAAAAGTATTTATTTCAGATTTAATTTCTTTCATCACATTTCCAGTGGGTCAGAAGTTTACATACACTCAATTAGTATTTGGTAGCATTGCTTTTAAATTGTTTAACTTGGGTGAAACGTTTCGGGTAGCCTTCCACAAGCTTCCTACAATAAGTTGGGTGAATTTTGGCCCATTGCTCCTGACAGAGCTGGTGTAACTGAGTCAGGTTTGTAGGCCTCTTTGCTCGCATGCGCTTTTTCAGTTCTGCCCACACATTTTTTATAGGATTGAAGTCAGGGCTTTGTGATGGCCACTCCAATACCTTGACTTTGTTGCCCTTAAGCCATTTTGCCACAACTTTGTATGTATGCTTGGGGTCATTGTCCATTTGGAAGACCCATTTGCGACCAAGCTTTAACTTCCTGACTGATGTCTTGAGATGTTGCTTCAATAAATCCACATAATTTTCCTTCCTCGTGGTGCCATCTATTTTGTGAAGTGCACCAGTCCCTCCTGCAGCAAAGCACCCCCACAACATGATGCTGCCCCCCCCATGCTTCACAGTTGGGATGGTGTTCTTCGGCTTGCAAGCCTCCCCCTTTTTCCTCCAAACATAACGATGGTCATTATGGCCAACGGTTCTATTTTTGTTTCATCAGACCAGAGGACATTTCTCCAAAAAGTACAATCTTTGTCCCCATGTGTGATCTTTGTCCCCAAACCGCAGTCTGGCTTTTTTATGGCGGTTTTGGAGCAGTGACTTCTTCCTTGCTTGCTGAGCGGCCTTTCAGGTTATGTCGATATTTACATTTTAGTCATTTAGCAGACGCTCTTATCCAGAGCGACTCACAGTAGTGAATGCATACATTTCATACATTTTCTTTCCCATACTGGTCCCCTGTGGGAATCGAACCCACAACCCTGGCGTTGCAAATATATATATATATTTATTAGGACTCGTTTTACTGTGGATATAGATACTTTTGTACCTGTGTCGTTTGTACCTTTTGTACCTGTGTCGTGTACCTGTGTCCGGCTTTGCCGGATTAAGTGATATGACATGCTATTCTATAAAATCCTTTCTCTGTAATTCATATTACCTGATTGAGCTAATCATGTAAATGTAATTAACTAGAAAGTCGGGGCACCACGAAAGAGTTTTTATAGAGCTGTTATCTTCCGAATAAACTCTGAAAGACCTAGTAATATTTTACATCAATAGCAGTCAACATTAATCGTCACCTTATTTCAGTCTCATCTGAAAGTTGTAAATTCTTGGTTATCGTCACGAACCCTGGCTAACAAGTTGAATCAGCAATACAAAATTGGGTTTAATTATTTATTTCCTAAATACCTAACTAATCACACAGAATTACATATACACAGAATGCAAATTATGTCATACAGAAAACGTCCCTGGTGGACGGAACCTGTATGATGGCTTGTTACACAAAGAGAGGGGGTTGGGCTTGAATGAAAGAGCGGGAAGACTGAGGAACAAAGGGAGAAGCTGTTCTATCGTAAATACAGTATCTTATGCATTCTAAATTACCACCCATTTGGAAAAGGAAAATGCAATAAATATTTACTCTGAGCTGCGCTTTGGTAGGTTGGTCGTAGATGCTGGCCGTGTTGGCCAACAGAGATCTTCCTGTCCTCGGAAGAATGTCTCTGGTGGTAAATTGGGTACGTCGTAGTATCGTCGTTGTGTGTTAGACTGGATACGTCGTCCGTCCTTTCCTAGCCCACGTTTACAGCGGCTGTTGCTAACTCAACGGCTAGGATGTCTCACTTCTTTAGTGAATAAGAGTTTGAAGTTCATACCATTCACAACCAAAGCTCACGCTGAGGTTGGCTTAGTTCTGTAGTTGACATGTTAGTCCTTTTTAACGTATGGACCATCGTCCTATCGTCCTCGGAACAGGAGGTTACATTTTCGTCAAGGGCTTATATAGTGGAGGGAGAGAAGGGTGTGTTTCATAGTTTATAACCCATGTCTCTTCACTGGGGCGGCCACTGATTGAGCAGGGCTCTAACCTTATGAAAACCCAATTCTCTCATTTGGAAGCTAAAATTACATTTAATCTTATCACAAATAGTTTAATATTCAAACATTTAATTTGCACAACAATTCCATGTGAATCTGATAACTAGAATGTGTAGACTTTCCCAGATACAGTTTATTACCGAAATATGGTTCCTTTCCCCCCACTTGTTTGATTTTCCCAGACTCTCTATGTTTAACAAAGGCTATTCAAGAGTCCTTCAGTAGAGTCAGAGAGAGAGGGAAGGGAGAAAAGTATTTATGGGGGGGGGTCATAAACCTTACCCACAGGCCAACGTCATGACACCTGTTTCCTCCAGCGTCTTCACAAGGTCCTTTGCTGTTGTTCTGGGATTGATTTGCACTTTTCACACAAAGTGCATTCATCTCTATGAGACAGAACACGTCTCCTTCCTGAGTGGTATGACGGCTGTGTGGTCCCATGGTTTTTATACTTGCGTATTATTGTTTGTACAGAGGAACGTGGTACCTTCAGGCGTTTGGAAATTGCTCCCAAGGATGAACCAGACTTGTAAAGGTCTCCAATCTTTTTTCTGAGGTCTTGACTGATTTCTTTTGATTTTCCGATGACGTCAAGCAAAGAGGCACTGAGTTTGAAGGTAGACCTTGAAATACATCCACAGGTATTGATTACATCAGGAATTGATTACATCAGACACTGATCGGCACTGAAGGCCAATATCAAACATTGCCAGAGATAGCCCTCTTTATTGGGTCATTTTATCACTGGGATTGTTCCATGACTCAAATTATGTCAATTAGCCTATCAGAAGCTTCTAAAGCCATGACATCATTTTCTGGAATTTTCCAAGCTGTTTAAAAGCACAGTCAACTTAGTGTAACAAGCGTCGTTGTAGGTAGACCAAAATGCAGCGGGTATATTTATCATCTTCTTTTATTGAAGGAAAAAACAAAACACTTACACAAAACAAACGACAAAAACTGTCCCGTAAGGTGCACAGACTAAACAGGAAACAGACTAAACAGGAAACAACCACCCACAAACACAAGTGAAAACACACACAACTAAATATGGCCTCCAATCAGAGATAACAACAAACAGCTGCCTCTGATTGGAGGTCATTGACAAAACTAACCTAGACATAGAAAAACTAGAAAAACCACATAGAAATAGAAAACATAGAACATAAATCAAAAACCCCGAAACACACTAAACAAACACCCCCTGCCACGCCCTGACCAAAGTACAATAACAAACAACCCCTTTTACTGGTCAGGACATGACAGTACCCCCCCCCCCCCCCCCCCCCCCCCCCCAAAGGTGCAGACCCCGGATGCACCGAAACACAAACAAACCCACAAAAATAACCCCAAACTTAAAGGAAGGGAAGGGAGGGTGGCCACCATCACCGACGGCTCCCGTGCTACACCCCCCCCCCCCCTCCCTAATCCTCCAACTACGGAGGTGGCTCATGCTCCGGCCTTAGTCCCCATTCTAATCTGCCCACCCCCGCTGAAGGCTCAGGGCTGTAGACCACTGCTGAAGGCTCTGAGCTGAGGTGCGTCGCTGGAGACCTCGGGCTGATGTGCGTCGCTGGAGACCTCGGGCTGAGGTGCGTCTCTGGAGACCTCGGGCTGAGGTGCGTCTCTGGAGACCTCGGGCTGAGGTGCGTCTCTGGAGACCTCGGGCTGAGGTGCGTCTCTGGAGACCTCGGGCTGAGGTGCGTCTCTGGAGACTCAGGGCTGAGGACCTTCTCTGGAGACTCAGGGCTGAGGAACGTCTCTGGAGACTCAGGGCTGAGGAACGTCTCTGGAGACTCAGGGCTGAGGAACGTCTCTGGAGACTCAGGGCTGAGGAACGTCTCTGGAGACTCAGGGCTGAGGAACGTCTCTGGAGACTCAGGGCTGAGGAACGTCTCTGGAGACTCAGGGCTGAGGAACGTCTCTGGAGACTCAGGGCTGAGGAACGTCTCTGGAGACTCAGGGCTGAGGAACGTTTCTGGAGACTCAGGCCTGAGGAGCGTCTCTGGAGACTCAGGCCTGAGGAGCGTCTCTGGAGACTCAGGGCTGAGGAGCGTCTCTGGAGACTCAGGGCTGAGGAGCGTCTCTGGAGACTCAGGGCTGAGGAGCGTCTCTGGAGATCTCGGGCTGAGGTGCGTCTCTGGAGACCTCGGGCTGAGGTGCGTCTCTGGAGACCTCGGGCTGATGTGCGTCTCTGGAGACCTCGGGCTGAGGTGCGTCTCTGGAGACCTCGGGCTGAGGTGCGTCTCTGGAGACCTCGGGCTGAGGTGGGTCTCTGGAGACCTCGGGCTGAGGTGCGTCTCTGGAGACCTCGGGCTGAGGTGCGTCTCTGGAGACTCAGGGCTGAGGAACGTCTCTGGAGACTCAGGGCTGAGGAACGTCTCTGGAGACTCAGGGCTGAGGAACGTCTCTGGAGACTCAGGGCTGAGGAACGTCTCTGGAGACTCAGGGCTGAGGAACGTCTCTGGAGACTCAGGGCTGAGGAACGTCTCTGGAGACTCAGGGCTGAGGAACGTTTCTGGAGACTCAGGGCTGAGGAGCGTCTCTGGAGACTCAGGCCTGAGGAGCGTCTCTGGAGACTCAGGGCTGAGGAGCGTCTCTGGAGACTCAGGGCTGAGGAGCGTCTCTGGAGACTCAGGGCTGAGGAGCGTCTCTGGAGACTCAGGGCTGAGGAGCGTCTCTGGAGACTCAGGGCGGAGGACTGAGGCTCCGGACTGTGGGCCGACCCTGCAGGCTCCGGACTGTGGGCCGACTCTGCAGGCTCCGGACTGTGGGCCGACTCTGCAGGCTCCGGACTGTGGGCCGACTCTGCAGGCTCCGGACTGTGGGCCGACTCTGCAGGCTCCGGACTGTGGGCCGACTCTGCAGGCTCCGGACTGTGGGCCGACTCTGCAGGCTCCGGACTGTGGGCCGACTCTGCAGGCTCCGGACTGTGGGCCGACTCTGCAGGCTCCGGACTGTGGGCCGACTCTGCAGGCTCCGGACTGTGGGCCGACTCTGCAGGCTCCGGACTGTGGGCCGACTCTGCAGGCTCCGGACTGTGGGCCGACTCTGCAGGCTCCGGACTGTGGGCCGACTCTGCAGGCCCCGGACTGTGGGCCGACTCTGCAGGCCCCGGACTGTGGGCCGACTCTGCAGGCCCCGGACTGTGGGCCGACTCTGCAGGCCCCGGACTGTGGGCCGACTCTGCAGGCCCCGGACTGTGGGCCGACTCTGCAGGCCCCGGACTGTGGGCCGACTCTGCAGGCCCCGGACTGTGGGCCGACTCTGCAGGCCCCGGACTGTGGGCCGACTCTGCAGGCCCCGGACTGTGGGCCGACTCAGCAGTCTCAGCAGGCCCCGGACTGTGGGCCGTCTCCGCAGGCTCCGGACTGTGGGCCCTCTCCGCAGGCTCCGGACTGTGAGCCGTCTCCGCAGGCTCCGGACTGTGGGCCGTCTCTGTCGGATCCAGACTGTGGGCCATCTCTGCCGGTTCCGGACTGTGGGCCGTCTCTGTCGGTTCCGGACTGTAGGACGTCGCCGGAAGCACTGGACGGGCACTGTCGCCGGAAGTTCTGGACGGGGCACTGTCGCCGGAAGCTCTGGACGGGGCACTGTCGCCGGAAGCTCTGGACGGGGCACTGTCGCCGGAAGCTCTGGACGGGGAACTGTCGCCGGAAGCTCTGGACGGGGAACTGTCGCCGGAAGCTCTGGACGGGGCACTGTCGTCGGAAGTTCTGGACGGGGCACTGTCGCCGGAAGCTCTGGACGGGGACTGCGCACTGTAGGCCTGATGCGTGGGGCTGACTTTGGAGGCGCCAAACTATGGACACGCACCTCAGGGCTAGTGCGAGGAGCAGGAACAGGACGTACTGGACTGGGCAGGCTCACTAAAGGCCTGATGCGTGGGACTGGCTTTGGAGGCGCCAGACTCTTGACATGCACCT